>NC_041396.2:180261766-180366766 GCF_900747795.2 Erpetoichthys calabaricus
AGATAATGGTCTGCAGTTCACATCTGATGTGTTCACTGATTTTGTCCAAAACCGGGGTATACGCCATATTAAAACATCCTTTTATCATCCCCAGGCTAATGGAGGAGTTGAACGCTTTAATCAAAGCCTAAAAAATGGCCTCAGGGCTCACCTGTCGCAGGGTTTCTCTTTTAATGAAGCACTGTCACAGACCCTGCTGCATCATAGAGCTGCTCAGCATGTTACAACTGGGGTTTCCCCAGCCAAACTTATGCTAGGCCGTGACCTGGAACTACCCTTGCATAGACTTTGTCCCCCTACAACTTCTTCACCCACCAAGTCAGTTGAATCAAACGTGCAAAAAACGACAAGCAAAGTCCTAGCATGATTTCAACAGGAAGAGGAGAATACGGATTCCCAATTTCAAGGTGATGCACTGGGTTAGGGTCTGCCGCCCATGTCGCTCTAGCAAGCTTCACTCCTTCTGGTCATCACCCCTTCAGATTAAGAGCCAGCTTGGACCTGCAACCTTTCAGTTAATGGATGGGTCTCGGTGGCATGCCAGCAGGCTGTGCAAGGTGCCAGCCCCTTCAGGATCTGATAGCATCATCAAGGGCAACCCTACCTCAGATGACACAACTTGGATGTCCCAGGCCCCCCTTCTTCTTCCCCTGAATACGGATCCTCAACCCACTGCTAGCAGTGGAACCCCAATATCTCGAGCAGCAAGACTGCGTTCAAGGCCTGCCCGCTTCCAAGACTTTCTAACCTCTTTTCACACTTAATTCAATTGGTGGGAGAGGGGGGGAATGTTGTATATGATTGTTTAATGATGCTTTTGTCCATTGCTTTATGTTTGTGTGTTGATTGTTATGGTCTGCGTCTTTTGAGACATATGACGGCCAGAAGGAGGGGTGTGGTTTAGAGGCCCGCTGTATGGAGAGTTGGTTAAACAAGGTTAACAATAAACAGCATTCGAAACGTTATTCTGAGTGTGTCGCTACTTCAGTCTAGAAAACACTACAAAGTCCATAACCAGTTCCTTGGTTTTGCTGATGTTAAGATGCAGACAATTGTCTTTGCACCAAGAAACAAAGTTCTCCACCTGACTCCTATATTCTGACTCATCCCCTTTATCAATATACCTAATAAGTGCAGAATCATCTGAGAACTTCTGTAAGGGACATGACCAGGTGTAATATTTATGATCAGAGGTGTATAAAGTGAAGAGAAAAGGAGACTGGAATGTTCCTTATAGTGCTGCAATCCATAGAAACACTGTCCTTGAGCCTCACAAACTACAGACAGATAGACCATTATCCAGGACACCATACTGTAGGCTCATCCACCTGCATATCTCTGAGTTTACTCCTTCACAGGGATGGCTGGATGGTATTGAAGGTACTGGAGAAATCAAAATAATCCTCACAGTGCTGCCAGATTTGTCCAGACGACAATATACAGTGGGTCCAGGTAGTTTACCATAAGAGGACTCATATAGTCCAGAACCAATCTCTCACAGATCTTTATGATGTGAGATGTAAGTGCCACTGGTCTGTAATCGATAGGTGAAGAGACATCTGCCTTCTTTGAAACTGGAACAGTGTAGGATTTTTTCCACAGCAGTGGCACTTGCTGAAGCCTTAGGGACAGACTGAGCAGGTGTCAGAGGACACCACAAAGCTGGTCAGCACAGGCCTTAAGAACTCGATGACTGACTCTGGTCCTACAGTTTTTCTTGTGTGTAGCTTCCTCAGTTGTATCCTTACTTGGTCTTCAGTTATGAACAAGCAACACTGATGGCGAGAGGTGGACTTGTCATTAGCCATTCCAGTTCTTGTGGTAGGAGTTGTTGATGTAGTAAAGATGGTGAGAGGAGACTGGTCATTGGAAAAATGTGGCATTGGGAAGGAAAATCTATTAAAACTTTGGCTCAGGGCATTAGCTTTGTCCACATTCCCTTTTAGCACCTGAGCCCTGAATTGCTTGAGATAGATACTGTAGATAGATGGATAGATGGATAGATAGATACTTTATTAATCCCCAAGGGGAAATTCACATACTCCAGCAGCACCTTACTGATAACAACAATATTAATTAACAAGTGATAAAAACACAGTGCAACTTAAAAAGTGCAAGGTGGAGAGTGTGAGACAGGTATAACAGTCAATAACATTGTATAATGTTACCATTTACCCCTCTACCCCCAGTGGAATTGAAGAGTTGAATAGTGTGGGGGAGGAACGATCTCCTCAGTCTGTCGCTGAAGCTGCTCCTCTGTCTGGAGATGACACTGTTTAGTGGATGCAGTGGATTCTCCATAATTGATAGGAGCCTGCTGAGCGCCCGTCGCTCTGCCACAGATGTCAAATTGTCCAGCTCAGTGCCTACAATAGAGCCTGCCTTCCTCACCAGTTTGTCCAGGCGTGAGGTGTCTCTCTTCTTTATGCTGCCTCCCAGCACACCACTGTGTAGAAGAGGACGCTCGCCACAACCGTCTGATGGAACATCTTCAGCATCTTATTGCAGATGTTGAAAGACGCCAGCCTTCTAAGGAAGTATAGTCGGCTCTGTCCTCTTTTGCACAGAGCATCAGCATTGGGAGTCCAGTCCAATTTATCATCCAGCTGCACTCCCAGATATTTATAGGTCTGTACCCTCTGCTCACAGTCACCTCTGATAATCACAGGGTCTGTGAGGGGCCTGGGCCTTCTAAAATCCACCACCAGCTCTTTGGTTTTGCTGGTGTTCAGTTGTAGGTGGTTTGAGACGCACCATTTAACAAAATACAATAATTATGCCCAGTCCATTCCAGGCATCCTTCATGTTATTCTGAGAGAGTATGTTTTCTATTTTAACTTTGCAATCTTCCTTTGCTTCACTCAGCTTTTTCTTTATGTCCATCAGAGCCTCTTTCTCACAGGATTTGAATGCTCTCTTTTTCTCATTCTGGAGACCTTTTATCCATCCATCCATCCATTGTCTCCCGCTTATCCGAGGTCGGGTCGCGGGGGCAGCAGCTTGAGCAGAGATGCCCAGACTTCCCTCTCCCCGGCCACTTCTTCTAGCTCTTCCGGGAGAATCCCAAGGCGTTCCCAGGCCAGTCGAAAGACATAGTCCCTCCAGCGTGTCCTGGGTCTTCCCCGGGGCCTCCTCCCGGTTGGACATGCCCGGAACACCTCACCAGGGAGGCGTCCAGGAGGCATCCTGATCAGATGCCCGAGCCACCTCATCTGACTCCTCTCGATGCGGAGGAGCAGCGGCTCTACTCTGAGCCCCTCCCGGATGACTGAGCTTCTCACCCTATCTTTAAGGGAAAGCCCAGACACCCTGCGGAGGAAACTCATTTCAGCCGCTTGTATTCGCGATCTCGTTCTTTCGGTCACTACCCATAGCTCATGACCATAGGTGAGGGTAGGAACATAGATCGACTGGTAAATTGAGAGCTTCGCCTTGCGGCTCAGCTCCTTTTTCACCACGACAGACCGATGCAACGCCCGCATTACTGCGGATGCCGCACCGATCCGCCTGTCGATCTCACGCTCCATTCGTCCCTCACTCGTGAACAAGACCCCGAGATACTTGAACTCCTCCACTTGGGGCAGGATCTCGCTACCAACCCTGAGAGGGCACTCCACCCTTTTCTGGTTGAGGACCATGGTCTCGGATTTGGAGGTGCTGATTCTCATCCCAGCCGCTTCACACTCGGCTGCGAACCGATCCAGAGAGAGCTGAAGATCACGGCCTGATGAAGCAAACAGGACAACATCATCTGCAAAAAGCAGTGACCCAATCCTGAGCCCACCAAACCGGACCCCCTCAACACCCTGGCTGCGCCTAGAAATTCTGTCCATAAAAGTTATGAACAGAATCGGTGACAAAGGGCAGCCCTGGCGGAGTCCAACTCTCACTGGAAACGGGTTCGACTTACTGCCGGCAATGCGGACCAAGCTCTGGCACTGATCGTACAGGGACTGAACAGCCCTTATCAGGGGGGCCGGTACCCCATACTCTCGGAGTACCCCCCACAGGATTCCCCGAGGGACACGGTCGAATGCCTTTTCTAAGTCCACAAAACACATGTAGACTGGTTGGGCAAACTCCCATGCACCCTCCAGGACCCTGCTAAAGGTATAGAGCTGGTCCACTGTTCCGCGACCAGGACGAAAACCACACTGTTCCTCCTGAATCCGAGGCTCGACTATCCGACGGACCCTCCTCTCCAGGACCCCTGAATAGACTTTTCCAGGGAGGCTGAGGAGTGTGATCCCTCTGTAGTTGGAACACACCCTCCGATCCCCCTTCTTAAAGAGGGGGACCACCACCCCGGTCTGCCAATCCAGAGGCACTGTCCCTGATGTCCATGCGATGTTGCAGAGGCGTGTCAGCCAAGACAGTCCTACAACATCCAGAGCCTTGAGGAACTCCGGGCGTATCTCCTCCACCCCCGGGGCCCTGCCACCAAGGAGTTTTTTTGACCACCTCGGTGACCTCAGTCCCAGAGATGGGGGAGCCCACCTCTGAGTCCCCAGGCTCTGCTTCCTCATTGGAAGGCATGTTAATGGGATTGAGGAGGTCTTCGAAGTATTCCCCCCACCGACCCACAACGTCCCGAGTCGAGGTCAGCAGCGCACCATCCCCACCATATACAGTGTTGACACTGCACTGCTTCCCCTTCCTGAGACGCCGGATGGTGGACCAGAATCTCCTCGAAGCCGTCCGAAAGTCATTCTCCATGGCCTCCTCAAACTCCTCCCACGCCCGAGTTTTTGCCTCAGCAACCACCAAAGCCGCATTCCGCTTGGCCTGCCGGTACCTATCAGCTGCCTCCGGGGTCCCACAGGACAAAAGGGTCCTGTAGGACTCCTTCTTCAGCTTGACGGCATCCTTCACCACCGGTGTCCACCAGCGGGTTCGGGGATTGCCGCCACGACAGACACCGACCACCTTACGGCCACAGCTCCGGTCAGCTGCCTCAACAATAGAGGCACGGAACATGGCCCATTCGGACTCAATGTCCCCCACCTCCCTCGGGATGTGGTCGAAGTTCTGCCGGAGGTGGGAGTTGAAGCTACTTCTGACAGGGGGCTCTGCCAGACGGTCCCAGCAGACCCTCACAACATGTTTGGGCCTACCACGCCTGACCGGCATCCTCCCCCCACCATCGAAGCCAACTCACCACCAGGTGGTGATCAGTTGACAGCTCCGCCCCTCCCTTCACCCGAGTGTCCAAGACATGTGGCCGCAAGTCCGACGACACGACCACAAAGTCGATCATCGAACTGAGGCCTAGGGTGTCCTGGTGCCAAGTGCACATATGAACACCCCTATGCTTGAACATGGTGTTCGTTATGGACAATCCGTGACGAGCACAGAAGTCCAATAACAAAACACCGCTCGGGTTCAGATCAGGGGGGCCATTCCTCCCAATCACGCCCTTCCAGGTCTCACTGTCATTGCCCACGTGAGCATTGAAGTCTCCCAGCAGAACGAGGGAGTCCCCAGAAGGTATGCACTCTAGCACCCCCTCCAGGGACTCCAAAAAGGGTGGGGTACTCCGAACTGCTGTTCGGTGCATACGCACAAACAGCAGTTAGGACCCGTCCCCCCACCCGAAGGCGAAGGGAGGCTACCCTCTCGTCCACCGGGGTAAACCCCAATGTACAGGCTCCAAGTTGGGGGGCAATAAGTATACCCACACCTGCTCGGCGCCTCTCACCGGGGGCAACTCCAGAGTGGTAGAGAGTCCAGCCCCTCTCAAGGAGATTGGTTCCAGAGTCCAAGCTGTGCATCGAGGTGAGCCGGACTATATCTAGCCGGAACCTCTCAACTTCGCGCACTAGCTCAGGCTCCTTCCCCTTCAGAGAGGTGACATTCCACGTCCCAAGAGCCAGTTTCTGTAGCCAAGGATCAGACCGCCAAGGTCCCCGCCTTCGGCCACCACCCAACTCACACTGCACCCGACCTCCTTGGCCCCTCCCATAGGTGGTGAGCCCATGGGAAGGGGGACCCACGTTGCCTCTTCGGGCTGTGCCCGGCCGAGCCCCATGGGTGCAGGCCCGGCCACCAGGCGCTCGCCATCGAGCCCCACCTCCAGGCCTGGCTCCAGAGTGGGGCCCCGGTGACCCGTGTCCGGGCAAGGGAAAACGCCGTCCAAAATGGTTTTTCTTCATAGGAGGTTTGTTTAACCGCTCTTTGTCTCATCCCTCACCTAGGACCAGTTTGCCTTGGGTGGCCCTACCAGGGGCATAAAGCCCCGGACAACAGAGCTCCTAGGATCATTGGGACACGCAAACCCCTCCACCACGATAAGGTGACGGTTAAAGGAGGGGGGAGACCTTTTAGTTTCTTAATAATCTGGAGCTTCTTGTTTGGGAAGCAAAGCACTGTCTTTTAGGATACCAGAGTGTCAACACTGAAGTTAATATAGTCTCTAATGCAGTGGCTGAGCACCTCAATGTTGTCCCAATGTGACTTGCTCATCATTTCCTAGTCTTTTTGGAAGCAGTCATTCAGAACCATGTTATCCTCCAGGCTGTACTTCGTCATTATCCTAGTGGTACAGAAATCTAATAATAAACTTGCTTGTAACTGGGCCTAAGATAAAACAGGTTGTGGTCAGGACTGCCCAAAGGAGCCAGTAGTTTACACTTAAAGGCATTTTTAACAATTGAATACAGCTGGTCCAGCTTGTTATTGCTTCAGGTGGAACACAAACTGATAGAAATCTGTCATAGTTCCTTCCAAAGTCACATGGTTGAAGTCACCATATATTATAACTGCAGGGTCAGAATGAGTCATTATTAAAGTGTGGGTGACAGAGTAAATCATTTCCGTTGCCAAGTCCCCATTTGCAGAGGGAGGAAGATAAACAGTAACAAGAATGATATAATTTATCCCCCTGGGTAAATAATGTAGATGAATTCTGACAGCAAGAATTTCAAAGTCTGAATTACAAACTGTGGTTTTAGTTGTAATATGCCCCCTTTTACACCATTCCTCAGATGACCTTAGAGAGTTACAGACCTATGCATCACAATCAGAGATAATGACGGTGTAAAAGGAAAATACTAGCTGAGATATAGAGCTGTCAAACAGTTTTGAGCATCTCAAAAAGCTGGAAAGCAACTCTAATACCCTGGGAAGCTGACAAGACTGAGGAGTCCCAGCAGATCACCTCAAAACCAACCCCCAGAAACAGGAGAGCAGTAATAGTAAGAGTTTCAAGGGAGAGACATACAGACCTGCATCATCCTCAAAGGGTTTCATAAAGTGTTTTGCTTTCTTATTGCTAGATGAGCCCGTTTGTCCTTGGCCACAGTGGAACAACTGACATAGCTAAGTGTAGGTGGTCAGTTCTGTGCAATACTTTCGGGCCAGAACTGACAAGATGGTCTTCTCTAAAGTTGTTCCTGTGCCATATGCTAGTCCAGGAAAGGCCAAGAAGATCAGAAGCCTTTATGCAAGGCTATTCTTGGTATAAAATAGAGGCATATAGGCTTTTGGAACAGACAGGATCTGTAATTTGAATTTCAACTTGAGGGATGCTGACGTATTGTTAAGTTATAAGTTAAGCTAACTGAAAACTGTTTGAACCAGGGGATGGGGTCAGACCATTTAGTATGTGCCATAATAAAAATGCATAACGCAAATGAAATATACTATAATATAAAACGTATTAACCACCAGGGAATAAGGAAACATTAAAAATAGCAGACTAAAGATTACATGTTAAAACATTAAAATTAAAAAAAAATAAATGGAGTCATACATAACTGTATATAGCGGTTTGTAGCAGTAACAGGACTATTAAACTTTAAATTGCTTTTCAAAAGGGCATATAAATGCAATAAGCTCTGAGAAATATAAAATAAAATGATCTTCTAGATATGCAGATGGTTGAAGAGCAACAGAGCAGATTTACAAGAGTGCTGTATAAAGTGCTGAACACATTTACATCAGACATTAATGGCTGCAAGAAAGTACAGTAAATTAGTAAGAATTTAAGAAAGAAACTGGCGAGAACAAGGCATTTCTATAAGGCATTTAAGATAAATGACACTTGTGATAACTACAGGGCTTGAGAGCGTATGATGACAAAGTTAGAGAAAGTAGAAATAACAAGATGGCAAGAAGAAGAGTATTTTGTAGTTAATGTAAAAATTAACCCAAACAGGTTCATTCATTTTTAGAGCATAAAGAAAACAATCAAAGGGATATGGGAAAGCATATCAAGACCAGCAAGTGGACAATAAAATATCCAGAAAAAGAAACAGCATCCGTGCATTTTTGATCCCACTCAATCCAGCTCAGGGCGGAGTGTGGCTCAGATCCTTTTCCAGTAGCACTGGGCACATGGCGGAGAGCTTGGTATCCACATTGAGATTTGGATCAGCAGACCAGCAGATGAAACTATAATTTATAGGAGGAGTCAGGGGATGGTAAAGGGTCAGAAATTCCCAGAAAAGGCAGAAAACACTAGCCCTAACCCTAAGCCTAACCCTAAAGTAAATCTAATTCAGGTCAAAACATCACAACAAAAAAGATCAAAAAGAATCTAGAGTGTATTTTCATGAATGGGAATTTATTGAAAAAGCAACTGTGAAACATTTAGGGCTTGTTATTTGCCACTTTGCTGCCGTTTTAAACAGCAGCCACATATCACAATGCCGATGGTCACATGGACAGCATTGAGCATCATAATCATCAGCCATATGACCACTGCAATCTAATTTGAACATCCCCAGAGAAAATTCCTTACAAAATGGTGCAAAATAGTGTGATGGCAATAAAATTACCATTGACCCAAAAAAACAAAATCACTACAAAAATGCAAAAATCAATCCCACTATGCTAAGACTAAGAATGATAACAGGCAGAAGCCAATCCTAGACAAGGTACCAGTCTCTAATGCGGCACAGTTCAGTCCTGTCACCCAAACAAACTCTTAAAACTGGACATTTGCATTTCTGTGAATATGGATTTTGAATATTTATTCCTGGTCTTGGTTATGTGAACTACTAAACTAATTTAAATAAAATGAACAGCAATGATATTGACACACTGCTTGATCAATCACTAGATTAAAGAGACAGTTTGTAACAAGGGGTCATTGGCACAATGAGCAGACATCTTACACTCTAGCAGATGAATTAATAGCAACAGAATAGGCTTCTTGCTCAGAAGGGGGTTAACTAAAGAACCACATTAGGGCCCAGCCAATTAGAACATACGTGAGTTCAGCCATTAAAGGCTTTGAACGCTATGGCAGAGGCTGCAGGCATAATGTAGGACAACATTAATCAAGTGCTACCGACTTTATTAATGACTCCCTCAGTACCGGAATGCATCATTGCCAAGGCAGACGGCATATGCATGTACAGCATAAGCCATAGAAAAAGCACAGAGAGTGCAGGACACCCACCCACACACATGACAAAGCAGTGGAAAAGAGAGATGGAAATAAGAACTTACCAGCACAGAGCCCCCTCAGTCTTCTTCTTCCACTTCATCTTTTCCCACTTATGTGTGGGGTCGATGTGCTTGATTAACCTTCTCCACACAGATCAGTCCTGCATTACCTCACCAGTCATGCCCTTTTTCTTTGGATCTGCTTTTACTTTATCCGTCCACCTCCACTTTGGCCTCCCTCGCTTTCTCTTCCACTGTACTGCCATTCCCATCTGAGATTCCTCAGTAAAGCTGAATAAAGTACTGTTATTTTGGTTTTATATCTTTTCATTAAACATCTCTCCATAAGTTCTTCTGATGTAATATCAAATTGAGAGGCAGAGTCCTTCCGACTCTCGTCTGTAATTTAAGTAACAGTAGTTCGATTTTTACTATCGTCCAATAGTGAAACTGCAGTTTTTTTCTAAGATAATACTGTGTACTTTGTATCTATCAGTGATCTACATTAACAGTTTTGGTCACACAAGCTACCATTTAAGCTAATGTTGGTTTATCATCAGCACCGACTACCCAGTCTGGGCATGAAACTTAATTATACTCGTTTGTAGGGAGCCTGTCAATGAAAAAGTTCATTAATAGAGGTTGGTTGGCTAGGCATGGCCCACATACAACGGGTCTTACTCACCTCTGCACGTACCTATTTAGTGTAGCCATGAAATCTAATCTGCATGTTTTTAGGATGTGGGACGAAACTGGGAAACTCACACAGACGTATTGACAACATTTTTGACAAAGTCAGGATTCTAAACAAGATGGAACTGTGTGGCAGCAGGGCACACCACTGAGCCACTGTGCAGCTCATAATTCTTCTTACGTATTCTGAACGAAAAAATCTACTTCCTTTAATGAATAAATTAAAAATAAAGCAATCAAGAGAAAGAAAAACTGTCCACTTCACGGTTCTATTGAAATAAGAAAATGAAAGCAATGGCACTAAAGGTTTCCATAGCAACAAAGAGCACTAAGAACAATTTGAAGAGGAGCAGAAAAGTGGCGAGCAAACAAAGATGTCTGCTGAAGAAGTATAATCAGAAGCTTTCCAAATTTAGATAGCAAACCTAATTCAAAAATTCCTCATTAAGTGTCATACGACACAATTTGTTTTGCTTCATTTTTTTTACTTATTTAAAAATATTTTGCCCAGAACTGACCAATTATTGAATTAGAAATCATCTATCACAGTAAATCATTTACCACTAATAAATATATGTCAGATACGTGAAGATATCTACTGATGAGTCTAACAGCTATAATTAATAGCCCTTTTTTGCAAGAATACGAACAAATATCCAACATCTCTGCAATTACAGTACACACATTCACAGTCCTTCACTCCAGATTAATTTGGGACCTGTGATACACAGAAAACGGCACACGGTGAGAACACGCAAACGGCACATTGACATTGATCTGGCTGGGAGGTGAACCCAGATTTCTGGACCTGTGATGCACCAGCAATAATTGGTTAGCCACCCTCAATAAAAATCAGTCAATGTATATTTTATATGCTGTACGACCATTCATTGGGAGACCAAAAGCTTTCATATGCCATCAACACCATTATAATCTGACATGCAGCAATTGTTTTATTCACTGTACATGTGTAAATACATCCACAAACCTGCAACCCTCCCGTTCATGGTTACAGGGGGCTGAAGTCCAGATGAGGCTCTAGTCCACTCAAATACGCACATCTTTAGGACTTTGGAAGAAAGCTGGAGCTGACTGATTTTCTGTAAGGAGGAGTTAATAAAAATTAGCAGCAGTCACAGAACCAACAGAAATTGAACATTTTAAATGCTGGAAGTACAGTATTTCTATTAAAATGCATATAGGCTTTATGATTTGCGAGGCGAACTGACCAGCAGATGAAGGCAGTAAGAAGGTCAGCTGAAGGTAGGGTGGCTCCACTGGTGCATAGCCTGGATGGGAGAAGCAAGGGAGTCACCAGTAGGAATGCACCGGGCTGATTTTAAAAAGACTGCTTTCAGCCATTGTTTTAACCTCGTTGTTTTTTAAAGGATTTTTTTCTATTGGATTTTAACCTCCACCAGTTCACTCGTTTTATGGGATTATTTATTTATGGAACTTTGATGCACTGCACTTTAGTTGGACACTGTTTTGTTTTGTTGATTTTAAAAATAAAAGCACTTTGCACTTTTTTGCCCCATCCCCTTGCTTCATTATTGTGCCTCACTGTCCAGCTCATCGGTGAAATTACCGACGGTATTGGGTTCGAGGGCTCCCAGAAGGAAGATGGGAGCATGGAGTGGAACCTGCATCATCACAGCAGCCCACAATTCAAAGTGAGTCGCAACCCACTGTCTTCAGACTCAGAGTGCTGTATCGGATTACAGGTAAAAAACAAATTACATGTTGCACACCTATAAAAGTAAAGATTCATTTAAACACACAGTTAAAAAAACAATTTCAAATTGATTAACATAATTGGATGCTAACAATATCTGTCTATTAACATTCCCACTGTTGGTCATAAAGAGAGACATGGAGAGAGGTTAGGAGCACACACTGATACAGTGCATTGCAGCACCCATCACATGACAAACCACCTCAAGATCTCATATTAGGACCCGAGTGCTGCCATGCAACAGGTGACACCTCAGCACCACACTAGCTCAGATGGAATGGAACAGTGTAAGGTTTTTTATGGTGGCTGGAGTGTAAATTCTGTCACCAACCACCAGGTTTTTCCCTGTAAATTGGAGGGCCTACATGCAGGGATGGATGCAGTTTAATGTCATACCCAGGACAGAACAATTGCAGGTTAAGGGCCTTGCTGAAGGGCTCAATGAAGTAGAGTCACTTTTGCCGTTTACAGGATTCGAACCGGCAACTTTTCCGATTGCCAGTGCAAATCCCTACCCTCAGAGCCACCACTCCACCCTATAAAGGAGAGGAACATAAACACTCCAGGAGAAAATAAACCTCTGGGGGCACACAGTCAGTTATAACACAAAGTCACAGTCACCCTGGAGAGCAGCTGGCCGCCAAGTGCATCCTGGGCTTTTTACAGCATTAAGAAAAAGAAAAAGAAAGAATAAGCTTTAACAAATATGAGAACAATTAGCAAGTAAGACAAAATACTGTATACAAGACACAAATAAAACTTATCAAAAGGAAAAAGGTGCATAATAAGTACAAAAAGCAGACAAATAATAAACAAAATTAATATTTCAGGCAACAAGTTTCTGATACAAGCATTGTGTGGTGTGAAAAGATTTTATAATTTTGCAGGAATCGACCCATTTCTAACCTGCGATTCTTAAGTAAAATTCTAGAGAAGGCAGTCATTACGCAGTTAAATGACCACCTCAATAAACATGTTATTCTTGATAAGTTTCAGTCGGGTTTCAGAACAAATCACAGTACAGAAACTGCACTCGTTAAAGTAGTAAATGACTTGCAGGTAAATGCAGACAGAGGCCATTTATCTGTTCTCATCCTCTTAGATCTGAGTGCCGCATATGACACCATTGATCACAATATTCTTAGAAATTGCCTTAGTCAGTGGGTGGGCCTCTCTGGCAGTGTCTTAAATTGGTTTGAGTTCTACCTGGAAGGTAGAAAATTCTTTGTTAGTTGTGGTAATTATACTTCAAAGACACAGGATATCCTATATGGTGTTCCACAAGGCTCTATCCTGGGTCCGCTGCTCTTTTCGATTTACATGCTTCCGTTAGGTCAGATTATCTCGGGACATAACGTGAGCTACCACAGCTATGATGATGACACGCAGCTGTATTTATCAATAGCACCTGATGACCCCGACTCTGTTGATTCACTAACACAATGTCTTACTTGTGTTTCTAAATGGATGAATAGTAATTTTCTCAAGCTAAATAAAGAGAAAACAGAAATTCCATGAGAACCCTAAATACAAAGAGGACTGTTCATTTGTGTAAGGTAGAATGCCTAGAGGGGGCTGGGTGGTCTCATGGCCTGGAACCCCTGCAGATTTTGTTTTTTTTCTCCAGCCGTCTGAAGTTTTTTTTGTTTTTTCTGTCCTCCCTGGCCATCGGACCTCACTCTTATTCTGTTAATTAGTGTTGTCTTATTTTAATTCTTACTTTGTCTTTTTTTCTCTTTTCTTCATCATGTAAAGACACTTTGAGCTACATTATTTGTATGAAAATGTGCTATATAAATAAATGTTGTTGTTGTTGAAACACTTCAAAGACCATGACCTTATTGCAGATAATAAAGAGAGGTGCTGACATCACCCACAGATGAAGACCTTCAGGACTCCCTGAATGTCCGAGAACAGGACTATATCTCATAAATGAAGCCTAAACCTCAATCTGACCAAGATCAGTGTTATGGCTTTTCGTCGCCAGACAGCAGGCAGACAGGTACCATTTACCTAGAGGTAAGTGGCTCTGGCAACACAACCATTTTGTCATGCTCCAAATGCTTTCTGGTTAGTTTGCTCCACTGCCTAAGCAACATTCTTTTCCAGATTGAGTTGCTATTTCAGAGGACACTTAGCTCAGCAAGTGGCAGAGTTTCTTCAAATGGAAACCGGAATCACAGTTGTAAAACAGGCAAGGTCTTAAATTTCCCTCGGGATCAATAAAGTATCTGTCTGTCTATCTATCTATTGATTGGCTGTCTGGCAACAAAAGTGGTGAAAACAAAGAAAAGGCTGATATTTACTCTATTCTTTTGAAAACGTATGAAGAGTCTGTCCTTTACACAGATAAAACTTTAAGCGAGGTCATGTGGTCTTGGAGGCCATTTTCCCTACTACGCACAGTATTCTGTTTGTCTGGTTTTCTGATGTTTTTAGACTCTATCTATTGACTAAATCTCTATGACTCATGAGGTAATGCTTTTTACCATTTTGCTCTCTGTTTATTTTGTGCTTTGTTTGCTTTATTTACAGCCCTGTGATGATTGTACCAAGTGTGTGAAATACCCAATGGCAATCAGAAAGTACCATTGGCTGAACACTGAAATTTGACTCTCATATTACGGAATATACAATAAATATTTTGGAGAGTAAGGATATGCTTATCTTAAGTAGACAAATCACATAAAACATGGAAACACAGCTCACAAATAAAAATTACACCACTGTCACGTTGAAAAGAGACTTTCCAAGATACATAAAGACATCATACCTGAGAGATGAATTTAACCTACAAGAAATATACTGGACTGGTCTTTTTCTTCATTATGCCTAAGGGCCTCTCCCAAATTTATGTTTTCCCTTGATTTGAAAGATCATTCCTTTACTAATCATACCAAGCCACGTTACTTTTTCCTCCTCTAAAGGTATACTGCTTTATGAGGAACTGTCCTTCCACTTCTATTGTTGTTGGGAAAACTCAGAACTTACACAACAACAACAACAACAACAACATTTATTTATATGGCACATTTTCATACATGTCTTTAATTAGTGCTGCGAAGTCAGCCTTGAGGATTTCCGACTGTCGGTGCCTTATGACCACAATACATTCTCACCTTTGTGTGGAGGTTTTGAACACCTGCTTAACTTCTCCGGTGCTTGAATTTTAGCAGTGCTCACCAACAAACCTGAGGCAGCTAACCGTAGGATGTTAGAGTGAGTATGGACAGAGGAATACTGTATTATTCAAACCACCATGAATGAACTGACTACAGTTGTCTGTTCGAAGCATTGCATCAGCAGTAACCTTGTTCACACATTAAAAAGTGAGAGAACTGGTTTCCATCTGATGGGAGAAACATTTGTTGCCTGGTTTCATATAAACCATCAGGAAGACTGAAATATTTAAGACAAATAAGCAATCATCCCTACAATGACTCTTGAGAAAGCTTAACTGTTTTTTTTTTACCTTGGATTGAACATAAGGACTAAATACAAATTGATTTACTGACCTATTTTCTTTTTGCCCAGCTTATATTTTTGCTTACTGTGTTTTTAAATGCGTTATTCAAGCTTTATTGCCCTCTCTTACTAATATAATAATGAATTCTTCCACTTCTCCTCCTGATTTTGGTTATATTACTCTATTACTTGAACTTCCTTAGGCTAAGGATTTGCACCGATATCCTGAAGGTTGCCGGTTCGAATCCCCGTCACTGCCAAAAGAGATCCTATTCTGCTGGGCCCTTGAGCAAAGCCCTTAACCTGTAATTGCTCCAGGGGTGCTGTACAATGGCTGACCCTGCGCTCTGACACCAAGGGGTATGCGAAAAGTAACAAATTCCTAATACAAGAAATTGTATAAGGCGAAATAAAGAACAAAAAAAAAAATCTACACGAGAACAGACCATTCAGCCCAACAAAGCTTGCCATTCCACTAAATTCTTCTGAAAAAAAACATCAAGTCTAGTTTTCTAAGTCCCTTAAGCTCTAAAGTCTTCCACACTACTTGGTAGCTTATTGCAAGTGTCTATGGTTCTCTGTGTAAAGAAAAACTTCCTAATGTTTGTGCAAAATTTACCCTTAACAAGTTTCCAACTGTGTCCCCTTGTTCTTGATGAACTCATTTTAAAATAACAGTCTCGATCCACTGTACTAATTCCCTTCATAATTGTAAACACTTCAATCATGTCTCCTCTTAATCTTCTTTTTCTTAAACTGAAAAGGCTCAGATCTTTTAATCCTTCTTTATACTTCATCCCCTGTAGCCCTGGAATCAGGTTAGTTGCCTTTCTCTGGACCTTCTCTAGTGCTGCTATGTCCTTTTTGTATCCTGGAGGCCGAAACTGCACACAATACTCCAAATGGGGCCATACCAGTGTGTTATAAAACTTGAGCATAACCTCTTTGGACTTGTACTCCACACATCGTGTTATATAATCTAACATTCTGTTAGCCTTCTTAATGGCTTCTGAACACTGTCGGGAAGTCGATAACTTAGAGTCCACTATGACTCCTAAATCCTTCTCATAAGGTGTACTCTCGATTCTCAGACCTCCATCCATCCATCCATTTTCCAACCCGCTGAATCCGAACACAGGATCACAGGGGTCTGCTGGAGCCAATCCCAGCCAACACAGGGCACAAGGCAGGAACCAATCCCAGGCAGGGTGCCAACCCACCGCAGTCTCAGACCTCCCATTGTGTTTTAAAACCCAACATTTTTACTTCCTACATGTAATATTTTACATTTACTGACTTTAAATTTCATTTGCCACAAATCTGCCCAAGCCTGTACGCTGCCCAAGTCCTTCTGTAATGATTTAACAGATTCCAGATAATTTGCCAATCTACCTCTTTTGGTATCATCTGCAAATGTAACAAGCTTGTTACTTATATTCCTATCCAAATCATTTATATATATTAAAATTACCGGAGGCCCTAGCACTGACCCCTGTGGAACACCAGTCTTAACATCGACCAATTCTGATGAGGTTCCTCACACCATCACCCTCTGCTTCCTGTGTCTGAGCCAATTCTGCATCCATCTAAAAACATCACCCTGAACTCCCACTTCTTTTAGTTTTCAGCCCAAAATCTCATGTGGCACCTTATCAAATGTTTTCTAAAGTCCATATAAATAATAGCATATGCTCCACTTTGATCATATACTTTTGTTGCCTCTTCATAGAAATCAAGGATGTTAGTAAAACACGACCTCCATCTTCTGAAACCATGCTGACTGTTCAGAATAACTCCTGTTCTTGCCAAGTGTTGCTCAATCCTATCCTTAATAATTCCTTCCATTAATTTTCCTGTGATGTACTTGAAGCATGGATCTACCCAGTCACACTTTTTATATAACAAGATAAAATTTGCTATTTTCGAGTCATTCAGCATTTCCCCAGTGCACAGTGACTTCCCAAAAATATGCATCAAGGGTTTATATAATACACTGTACACTGGTACTGTGAGTGCTATGCAGAGTGGAGGCAGGACCTCTGCGTTTTTCTTAGTTGATTCTGGGGTTCTTCAGGGGTGTGTTCTTTCTGCTACTCTGTTCAATGCTTGTATGGACTGGGTATTGGGCAAGGTCGTGGGGTCCAGCGACTCTGGGTCATCTGTTGGTGAAGAAAGGTTCGCAGATCTTGACTTTGCTGTGATCTTCGCGGAGTCAATGGAGGCTCTGATCGGGATAAAAACCAAGATCCAGGCCTTTAATGACCTCTTGGGCACAGCCATCAGCAGTGTGTCTGTTTGTGGCGGGAGTGTCGACCTTGTTGAGAGGTTTACCTTGGCAGTGACATCCATGTCTCTGGTGACTCTTCCTATGAAGTCAGTAGGTGGATTAGGAGAGCATGGGGGGGTCATGAGGTCGCTGGAAAGGGGTGTGTGGCACTCCCGATATCTATGCAAAAGGACGAAGTTCCAAGTCTTTACAGTACTGGTGCTTCCTGTCTTGCTATATGATTGAGAGACATGGACGCTATCCAGTGACCTGAGACGAAGGCTGGACTCCTTTGGTACTGTGTCCCTCCGGAAAATCCTTGGGTACCATTGGTTTGACTTTGTGTTGAATGAACGGTTGCTCATGGAGTCCTGAATGAGGCCCATTACCTTCATTGTGAAGGAGCGTCAGTTATGGTACTACGGCCATGTGGCGTGTTTCCCAGAGGATGATCCAACTCGTAAGATCCTCATTGTTGGAGACCCGAGTGGCTGGACCAGGCCAAGGGGTCGCCAACGTAACACCTGGCAGCGGCAGATAGAGGGGGGTTGCAAACCGGGATCCCGAGTTGTTTCGTTGTGTAGTGGGTGCGGCAACACACTGTACCAGTACATGCTCTCCAACTTGACTTGACTTTTTTATATAGTGTATGAACTCGCTAATCTCCTTATGAACTTGAGGGTAAATACTGGGTGGTCCAGATCTAATTATGCAACTGTTTGACTGACAACCGTCTCTCCGCCATTTTGGAATGCAGGGCAGGTGTTTTAACAAACTATATTAAAAATGGTCACTGAGTACGTCTAAAAACTCCCGCACTTGTGCTCCGCTATTTGCAAGGCTATCCCAGTTAATATTTGGGTAGTTAAAGTCCCTTGTGACTATAATATCCCCCTGTAAACTTGCCTTTTTAATTTTATTATGCTCCTAAAATAAGGTACCTTTCCTTAATGCTTTCCTGACAAAACCACATTTCCTCTCTAAGATCACGTCCTAGTGAGCTGAATGACTTCCGGCCTGTTGCTCTGACATCACATGTGATGAAGACCATGGAGAGGCTGCTGCTTCACCACCTGAGGCCACAGGTTCAACACGCTCTCGACCCTCTGCAGTTTGCATATCAGGAGAAGGTGGGAGCGGAGGATGCCATCATCTATATGCTACACCGATCCCTCTCCCACTTGGACAGAGGCAGTGGTGCTGTAAGAATTATGTTTCTAGACTTCTCTAGCGCCTTCAACACAATCCAACCTCTGCTCCTTAGGGACAAGCTGACAGAGATGGGAGTAGATTCATACCTGGTGGCATGGATCGTGGACTATCTTACAGGCAGACCTCAGTATGTGCGCCTTGGGAACTGCAGGTCTGACATTGTGGTCAGCAACACAGGAGCGCCGCAGGGGACTGTACTTTCTCCGGTCCTCGGTGGTAAACGTTAACATTATACAAAGTTATTGTCTGTTTTTTACCTGCATTGTTATCAATCTTTAATTTAATATTGTTTTTGTGTATCAGTATGCTGCTGCTGGAGTATGTGAATTTCCCCTTGGGATTAATAAAGTATCTATCTATCTGTCTGTCTATCTTACTGAAGAGTACTTGCGTTTAAATTCTGTTTGACATAAATAGCAACCCCACCTCCTTTTCTGTTCTATCCTTCCCAAAAATGTATATTCCATCCATCCATCCATCCATTATCCAACCCGCTATATCCAAACCACAGGGTCACGGGGGTCTGCTGGAGCCAGTCCAAGCCAACACAGGGCGCAAGGCAGAAAACAAACCCCGGGCAGGGCGCCAGCCCACCACAGTAATATAATATAAACATATTCCTCTATGTTATAATCATCCCCATCTTTGTTATTTAGTTAGATTTCTGTTATTGCTATAATATCATAATTATGCTCCTCTACATACAACTCCAACTCACTTCTATTTTTGATACCTCTAGCAATAAGGCAAGCTATTTTTAATGCATTACTCATTTTAGTTTTACATTTTAAACTTTGGCTTAGAATATAAATTACTATGCATTTTTATTTCTACACTATTGTTTGTTCCCCTATGTACAGTTCTAAACCTGGCCTGTCCTAAACTCCCTGCCCCCCATTCCCTAGTTTAAATAATCCTTGACTAACCTACTTATATGCATCCCCAACGTATTGGTGCCCCTCCAGTTCAGATGTAACCCATCGCAGTGGAACAGGTCCCATCTGTTCAAGAGGAGTCCCAATGAACCATAAACCTATACCCCCCAAATACAACAAGATTTGAGCCACATGTTAAGCCTTCTAATCCCCGCCATACTTGGACTGGCATGTGGCACAGACAGAACTTCAGAGAAGACTACCTTGTCAGTTCTGCTCCTCAGACAGGTACCTAACTCTTTAAAGTTGGATCACAGAATTGACTACCCTTATGGATGTCATTTGTCCCAACATGGACAATGACCACTGGATCAACCCCCACTCTACTGAAGAGCCTATCATCTCTTCCAGGGAGGTCTCCCACCTGTGCAACTGGAAGGCAACACACTGTACAAGACTTTCTGTCTCTGGAGAAATCCTGTGCTTCAATCCCCCTAATGAAAGAGGTCTCCAACTATTACTTCTTCTTGATGGGCCCTGTTGGCCCTACCTACCACATCAGATTCTGCAGAGACACCATCCAGCTCCGCAAGGAACTGAAAACAGTCTGACACTTCTAATTCTGGGGTTGATACTCCCGTGTGTACCTTTTAACTTGTGCCTTATGACTTGCCCCATCTATCTCTACCTGTCTGGTCTGGAATCTCCTCCTGAATCATCTTGGGGGTGCGCACCATCTCTCTAAAGGACACCTGGGCCAGGTCTACCAATTCCCTACTACAATATAGGCCAGCCAACTCCTCCTCCAGTTCAGTGACCCTGAGCTCGAGGTGCTGGATCAGCTGACATCTCTTGCAGATATAGCCTTAATAGAAGACTGGCACCTCCAAGCCATCCTCCAAAAAGTCCAACATCCAACAGGACTTGCATTGCAAGTTAGGATTGCTAAAATAAACGATCTAACCTAAATGGTAAAGCTAAAAAAAATTAAGCCAAAGGAATTAAAGAACTGCACCAATTATTTTACACCTTCTGTCACCTTAAGCTCCTGTAATATTCACCCCCTTTATTGCCTGCTGTTTGTTCTTCGATAAGGTTAACTTTATTTTTCTATGTCTGTTCTTCTAACTTTGTTTTCCTCACCTTCCTTACTTAAAAGCTCTCCACACACACCATTTGTACTCCTTCGTATTAATGAACCCTTACGCTGTTGCCCTCTTAACTGCTCTACTTTTCTGACCACTAAGAACTGTTCACTCTAGAAAAACTTGCTTATTGAATACATGCTGCTAGTTAATTTCTTACTGTCTTTCTGTTATGTTAACACAGACTTACAGTGCATCCAGAAAGTATTCACAGCGCATCACTTTTTCCACATTTTATGTTACAGCCTTATTCCAAAATGGATTAAATTCATTTTTTTCCTCAGAATTCTACACACAACACCCCATAATGACAACGTGAAAAAAGTTTACTTGAGGTTTTTGCAAATTTATTAAAAATAAAAAAACTGAGAAATCCCATGTACATAAGTATTCACGGCCTTTGCTCAATACTTTGTCGATGCACCTTTGGCAGCAATTACAGCCTCAAGTCTTTTTGAATATGATGCCACAAGCTTGGCACACCTATCCTTGGCCAGTTTCGCCCATTCCTCTTTGCAGCACCTCTCAAGCTCCTTCAGGTTGGATGGGAAGCGTCGGTGCACAGCCATTTTAAGATCTCTCCAGAGATGTTCAATCGGATTCAAGTGTGGGCTCTGGCTGGGCCACTCAAGGACATTCACAGAGTTGTCCTGATATCTTGGCTGTGTGCTTAGGGTCGTTGTCCTGCTGAAAGATGAACCGTAGCCCCAGTCTGAGGTCAAGAGCGCTCTGGAGCAGGTTTTCATCCAGGATGTCTCTGTACATTGCTGCAGTCATCTTTCCCTTTATCCTGACTAGTTTCCCAGTCCCTACCGCTGAAAAACATCCCCACAGCATGATGCTGCCACCACCATGCTTCACTGTAGGGATAGTATTGGCCTGGTGATGAGCGGTGCCTTGTTTCCTCCAAACGTGACACCTGGCATTCACACCAAAGAGTTCAATCTTTGTCTCATCAGACCAGATAATTTTCTTTCTCATGGTCTGAGAGTCCTTCAGGTGCCTTTTGGCAAACTCCAGGCGGTCTGCCATGTGCTTTTTACTAAGGAGTGGCTTCCGTCTGGCCACTCTACCATACAGGCCTGATTGGTGGATTGCTGCAGAGATGGTTGTCCTTCTGGAAGGTTCTCCTCTCTCCACAGAGGACCTCTGGAACTCTGACAGAGTGACCATCGGGTTCTTGGTCACCTTCCTGACTAAGGCCCTTCTCCCCCGCTCGCTCAGTTTAGATGGCCAGCCAGCTCTAGGAAGAGTCCTGGTGGTTTCGAACTTCTTCCACTTGCGGATGATGGAGGCCACGGTGCTCATTGGGACCTTCAAAGCAGCAGAAATGTTTCTGTAACCTTCCCCAGATTTGTGCCTCGAGACAATCCTGTCTCAGAGGTCTACAGACAATTCCTTTGACTTCATGCTTGGTTTGTGCTCTGATATGAACTGTTAACTGTGGGACCTTATATAGACAGGTGTGTGCCTTTCCAAATCATGTCCAATCAACTGAATTTACCACAGGTGGACTCAAATTAAGCTGCAGAAACATCTCAAGGATGATCAGGGGAAACAGGATGCACCTGAGCTCAATTTTGAGCTTCATGGCAAAGGCTGTGAATACTTATGTACAAGTGCTTTCTCAGTTTTTTTTATTTTTAATAAATTTGCAAAAATCTCAAGTAAACTTTTTTCACGTTGTCATTATGGGGTGTTGTGTGTAGAATCCATTTTGGAATAAGGCTGTAACATAACAAAATGTGGAAAAAGTGATATGCTGTGAATACTTTCCGGATGCACTGTACATGAATCTGTTGCATGAGGTACTGTTTGTTGTTCTAGAGAACAACAATTGAGGAACTGTCAAATATAATTTTTACCGTGAGTAAGTATTTTATTCTAGCTTTGATATGCTACCTAGAAGTTTGTACTGTTGTATTGTTTTTATGTGATGGCAATTTTAGATTGGCCATCTAGCTGTGTGAAGAGGATTACTTGTGTTCTGTTTTGAGTAGGGTTTTTACCCCATTTCTTGACCACCAATTGCATATCCAACCGACCTGGAAGGGGGTCTCTCCCTCTGAAATGGCTTTCCCAATATGTCTTCCATCTTTTTCCCTCTACAAGTGTTTTTTTTGTTGTTTTTTTGTCTCCTTTGGGAGTCAAGGTTGGGGGGCTGTCAAAAAACAGGGCCTGTTAAAGGCCATTGAGGCATTCCTTGTGCAAATTTGGGCTGTACAAAAAAAAATTGTTGTTCTCACTGAATGCGAGTGCAGTGATCTCCCATCAGCTTGAGTGCACTCCTGCTAACTGCTGAGACTTGAAGTCCTCTCAGTAGCATTTGCATAGGTTAACTCCCAAAAAAGGGCTTGTTTATTCAGCAACAATAGACAACAAAACTGTACACTAACAAACAGCTTCCCATTTTCATAGGTCAAATAATTTGAAGAAAAAAAAAATGATAGCAAGTGGCAAGGAGACACGGCTAACATACTGTTCCAAGCCTGATCACTGTTAGTGACTAGCCAAGGGTATAATCCCTGGCTGATTTTTCTTTTCTTTTTATTCTCTCCTTTGTCTTTTAGTTATTATTTAGTGAATTCAGTTTGGGGTGTTTTTGTAAGTATTATTACCTTTATTTATTGTCCTTTATTATTGTATTTGTTTTTGTATTTACTAGTTTTACATTCCACCATCAAGTGTTCTTTATGTTGAGTCTAAGGGTCTAAATGCTGCAGCTGCTAGGCCTTATTTATAAGCCTGAAAAAGTCACAGGGCGAGTGCTGTAGCATCAAATGATTATTCTGTTCTCCAATTCTTCTTGAGTTGGATTTTGTAGGTTTTCTAGTTTGTAAACTTGGCTATGGAAATTTGATTTTGTTAATTAGATTGCACATTAAACATGGTTAACTTTTGGGCTTGTCCTTCATAGCTTCATTTTGTCTTTGAATAATTGTCAAATACATGTTTAAACATTAAAAAACATTGTTTTTGTTATTGTAGGGCAGAGGTTTTGATAGTTCTTCTCTCCCATTTCTGGATTTTGGTTGCTAGGCCTAGAAGCCTACTTCTGGAGAGAAATCTTGAACATTTGGAATTTTGAGAGCCAGGCAGATTATAACAGCCATTGGCAGTATTATGGTTATCATACTATAAAGTCTTCATCACTGAGTTTGATGCCCTATACAGGCAAACACTAACACCTATGTGGAACTCCAATTCATTAATTTTCAAAGGAAGTCTCTTCTTGAACTCTCTTAATTAAAGGATGCACTATCTTGGTGGGCTAATAGCAGTCAAACATCCAGCACTGTCCAGCCTGTGAAGTGCTTGTAGACAACTGACTTCCAGTCTTTGCTGTAAAGAGGTCTCTTCACTCTACTACAACATTTTCTCACAAAATCATACAGGGCATTGAGGAACTTATGGCGCTACAGCAAAATAACATTTTTTTTAGGGTACAATTTCTTTCAGGGCCTCTACATGGTTTACTAGGGGTCTTAGGCCCACAGGATCCCCTGGATCTTGCACTTTGATTATAACAGTAGGGATTAGTCCAAGTATTCTAGTTAAGTTCCAGGTACTCTATATAACTATGTCTGTGAAAACAGGATCAAAGTCCAACTGTAAAATTCTAATTAGAATTTTAAAAATTGTTCTTAAGTTGCTACAGAAACACAGTAAGCAGCGTGTACAGATCTGAACGTGACCAACATCCCTACTATCAATACCTACCCAGGAGACTCTGGTCTACTGTATATTAACAGGTAGACCCTGAGTCTTATCAGCAATAAGCCTTGTCCTCACAATACACACCCTTCAGCAATCCCTTCTTGAAAAACAAATTAGCACAGCATTGCTTAAAATCAATGCATTAGAAGAAAGCAAAAACGGCTATAAAACTAAAAGAAATCCACTTGAGTCTGGAAGTCTGCTACAAAGCTAGCTGAGCTACTTAAGTTCAAAGTACAATTAATTAGAATATTTTCAATTTGTACAGTAGAAACAAATGGGCTACGAGTTAGCACAGTAACTCACAAAAATACAAAAAAAAAGAAAGAAATAGGGACAGAGAAAGAGAGACACACAGAAGTCCACAGTCACGTCATTCACACTGCCCACCAGAGGGCATAAATGGCACAGTTGGCAACAGTGGCTTTACAAACACATTTTATTTACAGTAAGAAATGACTTAAGAAGACATTTTATATATATATACATATTGTGGAAGGCGCTATTTCAGCGCCGACCCGACACAGACTGACACTGGAGGCACGTGAAAACTAAACAAAAGAAGGTTTATTTTCTTCAGCCGTGGGACACGTCTTCCCCATGTGCCACTGGCCCTACACAGTCCTCAAAACACCCAAAAGCAAAAACACAACTCTTCTTCCCTCACTCCTCTCAGGCAGCTTCGTCGTCATCGTCCTCCTCCTTGTTGTTGTTGTCGTCGTCGTCATCCTCCTCCTCCCGACTCTGGCTCGCTGAGTAGTGGCTGCAGGCTCCTTTTATAGCCCTCCCGGAAGTGCTCCAGGTGGTAATTGGCCTAATTTGGCTGCACTTCCAGGTGTGGCTGCATTCCAGCCCACACAGGCTCGTTAAACCGTGCAGCTTCTCTGGGTGGTGGCCACGGAGCCAAACAGGTCTGAGCCCTGAAGTCCCACGCCTATGGCCTCGATGTAACCCAGGAGGGCTGCCACCATGCGTTTCAGGGGATGTAGTGTGCATCCCATGGCCGCTCACCAGGTCCAAGTGTCAAAGGGGCATCCTTGCCAGGCATGGGTCCCAGCCATCTGCCACAATACATATATACATATACACATATACATACACACACACATATATACATATATATATATATATACACACATATATATATACATATACATACACACATATACAATGAATATGAAAATAAACATCATTTAGAGGTCACTCCATTTTTATGTCAGCTGAACTGAACAGCAGACAGCTGTTCCACACTTGTAGGTCTGCAACATGTGCCTTGTCTTTGGCAACCAGCTGAAGAACAAAATGTTTTTTCTTCATCCTTTGTCAGTATGTCATTTTTTCGATGAGACTCTTTCAGCTGCGTCATTCACTACTGTCAGGTGTGTCAACAGTTCACAAAATTTTTCTCAAGGATTGGATCATCTGTCCACTGTTCTGGTGATTTCTTGAAAAATGATGGAGACCTTTTGTTGTCATTTACTGTAAGGACGTCAAAGGAAGATGTTGTTCTTTCCATTACCAGATCCTCCAACTTCATCTTAAGACTTTGATGAACGTATTGAAAACAGTGGATGCTTTGCACCATTTTTTCCTTTGTTTCTGCTGGGGTTCTTTCATCAAAAAAGCCTGAAATAGAAACTCCTGTTTGCTACTGGAATGTTCTTGATATTCCTACTTAATAGTAGAATGTTCTGAAACATTCCACTTAGGACTACAATGTTCTGGGAAGGAACTTCACCTTAGTATGAAAATGTTCCGTTTTAATTTTTTTTTCTTGCTCACTATCCAGTTAAGAATCTCACATAAGAGTACAAATGTAGTAACAATATAAATAAAATGTTCAGAATGGAGCGACCTCTAAATGTTTCACAATCGGGTAAAAAAAGAAATTCACAGGTAAGCAAGTTGTCCCTAATGGACAGAAATAAGCCTTGCGGTGAAATGATTCTACAAACATCAATTCTTTGTGTGGTTTGTGGGTCACCTCAATATATATAAAATGAATATACAAAATATTAAGATAAAATAATTAGGCTATGATTTTGTCACAATTCTCTCCTTTATGATATGATTTCTGGACCTGGATCACAGGGGAAACCTGAGGAAATGAACAAGGAGCTTCTAAACGCTCAAAACACATTTTTCTCTTTCCCAAGACGGTCACATCCAAGAAGGACACTGAAAGAGCCAAGCAGAAAGCACTGCCAGCAAGAAGGTGGACAGACCAAACCTCTTCCATTTGCCAGGCACTGAAGCAGGTAGAGACGATTGAACTCCATGCTGGCTGGCTGGCCTGTGATTACTGTATTCATAGGAGCCGTCGCTCATCTCCAAAGAGAAACTGGGAGTTCAAAAGCCACTAATACCTTGAGCGCTGTTTGTGACTTTAAAAGACAGCTGATGAAAGTGCTTTCTGCTTTGGCTGCTACATTTGAAAAGAAACTTGAAACCTGGAGGAAGAAATAAATCAGCTTTCTTTTATTGTGATTTTTTTTTTTCTGCTCAGACTGAAGGGCTGGGTAGAACAAATAAAAATGGGACAATGACGCAAAAACTGGGGGAATAATGACTGCAGTCACTAAAAATACACATTTATATACCTATCTACCTTCATTATAGTTGTTTACTTAGCAATACAATAATTATTGAAATGCATCTCATTTGAAAAAAAAATCAATTGGATGTGTTTCACTTTTTTTGTCCCAAACGTTTACTTACCTACACTAAGTGTCAAAAGTAGAAGTTACAAAACAACTAGCAATACTGTACTTTTTAACAAGAAGGATAGCTTTTAACTTATAAATTCAGTCTTGCTTTATTACATGTTTTGAATTATTCTGTGAATTTTAAATTTTCTTTCAGATATTATTTTGATATCCACACCTTCGACTAAGAAGTGTTTGCCTGCACACCTTTGGTCTCCCCAATTGTGATATACGTATATTAATTACTCCGTGCTTACCTGAGTAACTTTAGTGTACATACATGCACTACGATGGTTAATCAGTATGGACATACGATGTAATTATGGAGGCCTAAGGAGGACCCCTATTTATGTTCTCCTAAGTTTAAACATAGAGTAAAAACAATGCAATTAATCCATAGAATATTTTTCTACTTCTTGCTGCTAGTTTCTATGAAATTAAAAGCAGACAAAACAGCCCAGCATTTTAACCTGAAATTCAACATAATCATTTTTTTTAAATATGTCACCATTGTCCAAAACGTAACCTGGATCTTATTAATTTACACTGTGAGTCAATGGGAACAAACATCTGCAGCAGTTCTTGGCTGCTTCTCCTACAATCTGACTTTGTTGCCACAGTGTACGTGATATGGAAGACTTATAAAAATATATTAACAGTTGTGGCTTGCAATTGCTGCATTGCTGAGGTTTCTTGTCTACTTTTATTATTATAGTAATGGCACCTTTAAGTGTAAATGCATTAATCTGGACAGCACCTTTCATTTTGGTGCTGGATGAGCCTTCCTTGAGTGGCTGAATGTATTCTGTATATTACATGTGAGTCAGCATGAAGCTTAAAACCTTTCAAGGCTCTTCATAAATCTTGTATGTACTTTTAAGTTCTTGTGTCATGAATATACATTCTTTCATTCATTCGTTTTCTAACCCTGCTTTATACCTCAGTTAGGTTACTAATGTCCTGGACTCCCACATATGAATCCCTACAGCCCTGATAAAGCGGCCTTCAAGAACTGGTGTAGCCATCACTGTCATTGCCATTATCCAAATACATCTGCTAGATTGCAATATTACCAGTCAAAAGAAAATTCAAAATCACAGCGTGTTGTTTAATGTGCTGAATACAGCACCTAATAAAATGAGGTATTACTGACTCACTTGCAAACCTTACAAATCCTTAGGGGATCTCCCCTGTATGTGTAGAAATACCAATAGTTCTTTGAAAATTATTACTACTTGACCACTAAACAAAATCTGATGCCATTTTGAAATTGGAGAAAACACATGTTTAGTCATATAGAAATACGTGAAATTTTCAAATAACAATTGTACAGTATAATAGCTAAAAAAATGATTAAATGTTTACATACCTTCTAATATCCCGAACCCAGAATGACACTAACACTCCAAAAAATACAATAACAAAGGGTGATGGGAAAAAAGTTTCAAAAAGGTATTGGGTGACAGGAGTCCACAAAACGGGGGTACGAGAAACTCTACACCATTCAAGGGCCTGACTGTACACAATAGCTCAGCACCTGTCTACCTCCACCTCTAAACTGGTGTATCCACCTCCACTTTCTTGCCAGGTGAGCCACTTGCCGCTGCTTCACTCCCAAATCCAAGCTCATCTGTCAGAGAGATGGGAGGACCTTTAAAGACCCAGATGTGGACAGAGTGATGGCTCTGAGGCTACGGATATGCACTGGCAATTGGAAGGTTGCTGGTTCGAATCCCGTAAATGCCAAAAGGGACTCTGCTCTGTTGGGCACTTCAGCAAGGCCGTTAACCTGCAATTGCTGAGCGCTTTGAGTAGTGAGAAAAAGCGCTATATAAATGCAAAGAATTATTATTAAAGAATTATTATTAGGGCGGCACGGTGGCGCAGTGGGTAGCGCTGCTGACTCGCAGTTGGGAGACCTGGGGACCTGGGTTCGCTTCCCGGGTCCTCCCTGCGTGCAGTTTGCATGTTCTCCCCGTGTCTGCGTGGGTTTCCTCCGGGCGCTCCGGTTTCCTCCCACAGTCCAAAGACATGCAGGTTAGGTGGATTGGCGATTCTAAATTGGCCCTAGTGTGTGCTTGGTGTGTGGATGTGTTTGTGTGTGTCCTGCGGTGGGTTGGCACCCTGCCCAGGATTGTTTCCTGCCTTGTGCCCTGTGTTGGCTGGGATTGGCTCCAGCAGACCCCCGTGACCCTGTGTTCGGATTCAGCGGGTTGGAAAATGGATGGATGGATGGAATTATTATTAGATGTACTACCAGTGCTTTGCCCTGCTTCCTGAGAAGCACTTCTAGGTTATCCTCTGAAACCCCACACAGTAGCTTCCCCTTACCATTGCCTCTCTCGCCAGCCCCATCTCTCACAGAAAGAAACTCTTAGACATGTTGTGGCACTTTAGTTCCTTGGAGGACTAGACCTTGAACTGCTGTGCCCCCAGAACACCTTGTTAAGGGTGTGTTCCAAATAATATCCTGGATGGGAGGTTGGTATCTCATCCAGGGAATGTTCCAAACAGTCCTAGATTTGGAGGATGATCACTGCATAATGTGCCCTGACATTCAACCTTCCTCTACCGGGGTCATGGCATGAAAGGAGAACTTGACTCTGCATTTACTCCAATTTACTATATAACAAAATGTTGGGTGGGTATGCCTGTAAAATGGCAACTACACAATAATTTTCTACTTTCACAGCTGCCTGATCTAATCAACCATCCATGTTAAGGATTGCATCGTACTTCAGAAGTCAGACATAGCAATTTATTGACCATTCCACAACTTCTGAATTCTCGGGTTTTTCACCTGATGTCCCTTGCACTTTATTATTCCTCTACATAAACATCTTCAATGAATCTCCAAGATTAAAAACTCTTACAAATTTACTGTGTCCACTAGGCAGCATTAGCTCCACTGATGATCAATGGTGGGAAAGGTACTTATGCTTTCAGTATCATCTCAAAGCCACTAAAGCAATAAACAACAACCACAACAACAAAAATCATAGTTTTATACTCGGCTTGTATTAAATAATCATTCAGCGTACAATCCACAGCAGGCTCTACTGGCACAACCCCATTGGAGTTTGGTGAATGCAGATCTCACTCAGTCTGTTGGCAGAGGCTCTCGTGATGCTCCAGTTGCTATTTTCTCCAGGTGCTGCTATCACATGGAGAAGTTGGGAAGGTGGAAGTAAAAGGAGGGACAAAGATCAATAGCAGAGTGTTTTGGGAGGTTGAGGGTTCAATGGTTTTGGGGTTTTCAAGTACCAAGCTCTGGTACCACTTCTTATAACTTCACGATAAAATCATTTTGGGGCAATAAACCACTCAGTGACTAATAAGGAGCTTGGCTGCATTTTGCTAGAAATCTCTAGAAACAAAGAACTTTCTGAACATTTTTTTCTGCCAGAATCCAAGAAGTACTTTTTTTTTTTACCAGACAAGCTTAATAATTAAAACAAAAAGCAACAATGTATAACAACATTTGAAAATAAAACAAAATGTAAAAAAATAATAAATCTTGCAGGCTCGTTTCAGGGACATGTTTGAGCATTTAAAATCAAAAACCTTACAAAACCCACTGTTGAACTCTTTCACGTGCCTTGACCATAGCCACACTGAAATCTCCGCCTGTGTTCTTTCACAGAACTTCACAAATACTTTTTTTTTTTAAAAAAAAAAAGAGAAAGCTAACTTCATTCTCAGTCCTCGTCACATATTTCTCCAGGTCTTAATGACAAACTAGCATTTTGATTTCTTCTTTCATTATCTTTAATGGCAGATTTTTTCACACTTATTCATCTGCCCTGGCTTTGTTCCCTCCTTCCTCTTCTGTATATGTTGCCTGCTCTTTCCTCCTCCTCTGCACATCTAATGAATGCTATACAGTTGAAACATTGTTTCTGCTACCTTCTTTCCATTTTAGCATGGAAATAACCTTTAACCTTTATTCATATACAGGTAGCCATCGACTTACGACCTATGCGCCTTATGACGATTCAACTTATGGCCACTACTGTGGTTTTCACCATGCCAGCTCTGTATTCTGTGACGCATTCATCTCAGTGTCAGTTTCAGTTTATTACTTGTTTCGACTATATTCAGTTATATTTTTCTTACAATTACAGGAAAAAAGGGCAATTGATTTCGACACAAAAATGAAGGTGATCAAGCAGTATGAGGGAGGAAAGAACGCGAATGCCCTCACATGTGTCTTTAAGTTATCCCATTCTATCTGGTGCTCACCGTATGCACTGTACTGCGGTGCTCTGGCTTTGAATCCAGTTAACCCTTGAAATTTCTGTGTGTTGTGACTCACGATGTGCTGCTTTGTGTGATCCTTGTCCAAGGGATAGTGAAACCACACTGAACTCCATTATCTGTTAATGTTTATTATTAACAGGCTGAAATGTTAAAACAGAAAACATTTGTGTGCTCAAACTCTATCGGTACAATTCCTGCTCTCACAGTTAACACAATGAACACTGGGAGAGGCGAACACTGATGATGTATAACATAACAAAGACAAAAAAAAAGGATTCATGAAGCTATTAAAGGTTCAGCACCCATGCGAGAAGCAGTAACAACAAAACAAAATAATAAAACAAAATTATTTACACAAAAAAATCTACACAATGTGCTAAGAAAAATATAAATGTAATGAATTATTATTATTAAGAAAGATGATAAAAAAAGGATATAAAACAAACATTAGGACTTAAGGAACTTATTTTACAGTACATATGGTTAGATTTGAATATATATACTGATCCAGCTTACATCCAGATCAACTAACAACCAGTCTGTCGGAACCAAATGTGGTCATAAGTCGACGACTACCTCTATATAAATATATGCCATTTACTATAGCTTGAACTTCATTGCTGACTATCCCCACATATATTTAGATGGAAGGAAAAAAGCAAGATGGTGCACATTCATTTAACTGTGTATTTTGCTTCTTGTATTTTCTCTACTTCTTTTTCTATCTCTGGTACACTAAAATCCCAGTTACTTTCTCCCCACTTTCGTGTATTCTGCCATGCGTGTAGTGGTGAAGCTGATGTGTCCATATTGAAGGCGTCAGCAATGCAGAGCTGAAGACAGTCTCCATTGATTGTAGAGAGAGCTCACCATTAAGCCAGAAGCTGACTCCAAAATATTCACCTGAAGAATGAATGCTGACAATCAAAATGTCATCCTGTTCATCTTCTCTTTCCACATTAACTGTATTTCCTTTCTTCAGTTCAATAGACAAAATAAAAAATCATTCCTATTTTACAGACTAATCATTCCACAGGAGCCTCTTTTATCAATCCATCCTTGATGTCACAACACTGACCACTTGTACAAGTTTCTTGTTCACAGCTCTCTTAACAATTTGGAGTTACGGTCCATTCTGGATACTTATTGTTGCAACCACACGTGCACAGTGTGTCCCTATCTGGTTCTTACAATATATCACAAACAGGGTGTCTGTCTCTACAAGAACTTTACTTGCAGCTTATTTTATAAAACTGAACTGCAATTTACAAAGGGAAAACAAGGAGACAGTTCCAGGGAGCATGTCCGAGTCATCAGAACCAAACACGCACAATGTGGCACTTTTCTTAATTATTGCCACACTAAAAAATCTCATAAGGACTAAAAAATGCTGTTTATGCAATAACATGAATTTAAAAATATTGTTAACCTAGCCAACAAAATTCCCCAGCATTTAATGGTGGGCAAATATTTTGATCACCACCTTTAGCTACTCTGAAGGTTCATTCTATATCAACTCTGATCTTGTTACCATCCCATCTATTCTGCCTTTGTTACTCTTTTCCAACCTTTATCTTACCTTCATTATATTATCACAGTTATTAAATAGCTAAAACATTGTGTTGTGAACTATGGCCTAGTTTGATGAATACGCATATAAAGTTATTAACAGGAAAAAACTGCAAGTACAATAAATTCAATATAGAAACGGAGTGTTACTATGGGATATACAGCAGTGGCTCTCGAGTCCAGTTTCCCAGTGGCTGCAGGTTTTTTTTTTTTGATTTCAAATAATTTTAACATTCAGTGAGCCATTTTTACCTCTGCTTGATCTCATTGTTCAATATGGTCTTTGTTTTTTTCTTATCACAGTAGTGTTAAGTTTGCATTTATAACAAATTTAGTAATATTTGCATCATTGCCATAGCTTGAAATTCCTAACACTGCTTTGTTATTTTCATATTAATTCATCTTTCTTATGTGGGATTAGCTCTCTGAATTGTATCTTATGGCAAACTGAATTAACGTTTAGAGAAATATATGAAAATTAACTATACACATCTTAAAATGCAGTTCACAATTTAAGGTGTCTGCAGTTGGTTTCCAGATACCTTAAAATATTTTCCTTTACATATTATGATATTAAGACATATAGATATATAAAACTGACTTTGCATGCACTTTAAAATATCTGAAATAAATCTAAATCACCTCCTGAAAAAATTTCCTGAACTCTCTATCTTACGATCTGTTGAAATGAGCAGGTAGTTATTCTGAGGTATTCTGAAATGCATTTCAGGTTTCTGAAAATGGACAAGGATGGAATTTTGAGATACAGTATATGGAAATGTATCTGAGATAACTTGAAAATGATACTCAGATATCATGAAATAAATTTTAATGCATTAAAGACACATTTTAAGATATAATTAAATAAATTTGAAGCATCTAAAGCATGCATTTTACATATCAGAAAAATTACTCAAGATGGAGATATCTTAAATACATTAAGATATCTAGATAATTTTTTCAGATATCTTAAAATTACATTCATTCCATTTTTAGATATCTGAAATGCATTTTATTTTCAGGTATCTTAAAACAAATTTCTGTATATTTTCAGATACCTATCCATCCATTTGCCAAACCGACTTCATCCTGAGGTGGGTTATGGGGAAGCTGGAGCCAATCCCAGTAAGTACTGGGCACAAGGCAGGAACAATCCCAGGACAGGGTGCCAGTGCATCGCAGACAAACACACACATATGCACACACAAACACCAGTTTAGCATTGACAATCCACTAACATGTATGTCTTTGAACGGTGGGAGGAAACCAGAGCACCGAGAGGAAACCCATGCAAAAATGAGGAGAACAAGCAAACTGTACACAGGGAGGACCTAGGTGAATTATGGTCTCCTTATTGCAAGGCAGCACGGCAACCACTGCACCACCATGCCATACCCTTTTAGATATCTACAATGCATTTCAAGATATCTCAAAACGGACATGAAGTCAAATTGAAAACACTGGTAATTTTACAAGACGTCATTCTGAGATATCTTGAAGTGCATTTTAGAATACTGTATCTCAAAATGCCTACAGACTTGCTTTAAAATACAGTCTCAAAATACAGGAGACTGCTTAAAATGAACAGTGCTTGAGTTCAAGATAACTTGAAACCTGTTGAAGATTACACAAAATACATTTCAGATATCCTGAAAGAAAATAAATTACAAATATCTGAAAATATATCAAAGATATCATAAATACATTTCCAGATATCCTAAAGTGCATGTTGAGATATTTCTGCTTGCCATAGTAACCAAATATTGACAATTAATGGTGAGTAGTGCAGTCAGAATGCTGAAAGGCTGTGGAATCTTTGCTGTCAGATTCACTAATGTGCTTATTAGAAAATAACAGCTTAAAAAACAGATCTCATGGAAAAGTGCAATGATGATAAATCTTAAAAAAATAAAAACAAAAAATTATCCCAAAGTATTATATATTTATTACTTGCTGCATTTCAAGAAAATGTTACCAAACACAGTTTTGTACTTTCTTCATTGAGATCAAATCATAGAAACTGGGAAACTGCAGCATACATACCTAAGGTACGTGTTCTGTTGGAAGCAGAGGTTGGTAGTAGGGAATCCATTCCCGGACGGGTTTATCCATTCCTGGGAATTCGGGAATCCCGCATTTCATTCCCGGGAATCCCGGGCTCCCAGGGATGACACAGTGCACGGGCATCTCACATGTGAACAGTTTTAGAATGACCAACACTTATTTTTAATAAAACTACTGCAATATGTTGACACAAATAAAAGACTAACCTTATCTACAAGCAGATTCATGCTGTCATATAAGTAAATGTATCTTTAGTTGCGGTAATAAGTGCGTAGAAAGCACAACGTGTCCAGTGTGCGGTTGTCCAGGCAAGAGCGCACCTTCGTGCAGAAGTACGCCAGCCGCTGAGAAAGCACCCTCTGCCTCCACTGAAGTAGGCGGCACAATCATCAGATACTGATAGACTTGTTCTAAACAATGCCCGCGCTTGCCGTTGCTCTGAAACACCGCCATTTCAGCTTTTACTGATGCATCCAGTTTCTTGTCATCATTCTGTGATGGCAAGTGTCTTGGCACAGATAATGCAGATGCAACAGACTGATGCATTGCAATTTCAAGTTGCTATTCAAAGCTGTTGTCTGATGAAGTTGCAGCAATGGCGCCACCTTAATTATTTTCAACTATACCTCTGCTATTTCTTGATCGATTTTTACACACTATATATGCGAGCTTGGCCGTTCCCGTTTTCCCGGGAATTATAGCAGTTTCATTCCCGGGAATGAAAAATGTCCGGGGAGCCTGGGAATGGATTCCCTGGTTGGTTGGGACAAAAACATGCAGCCACCATCAGGCACAATGACTAAACTTGAGAACCAAGTTTCGAAAGATGAGTGAAGGAAATGTAATGGATACATGACTTGAAATGTCCGTCAATTCATGGTAGTACTCATTTGTGCCCACCCATACACAGCTGAAGTTGAGCTGATGGCCATCCCAGCTTGCATGTTTTTTGGATGTGGAGGAAACTAGAGCATCAAGTCAGATGATCAGATAATGAGAAAGTTCTGTTGGCTTGAGATATGAGCTTATTACATCATTATAGCCCATTTCAACACCCAAAACCATTTTTAAGTCTATTGCTTTCACAAGACATATAGTACATTAAAACATTTTATCAAATTTATCCTCTTCCTTCCATCTTCACAATATTCATCTTAAATCTACAAACTGCTCATTTTGTTCTGACTAATTATTTTAATAATACACTTTATTTGCTTTTCAAAATGCAATAAATAAAATATCAATTAGAAAACAACAAGCTTGTAAGGCTGCAGTTTAAAAATCTGTAGCTTGAAGACAAAGCGTTAAGATGGTATTTTTTTTCCTCACATTCTATGAGCTTATAATAAAATTTATAAAGACAGTACAACCAACTTATGATAATAAATGTAGGCATTTTTTGGAAATGTAAAACCAACTTGTGATATGCTGTTACTGGCACCCAGAATAATGCCACAGAGACCAAACATAATCAAACATTGTGTGTTTTTAAAAACTAGGGGATGCTAAGATGTACTTCATCTATTGAGGTGGTGCTGGTGTGAATGGCAGTTTATTGTTTAATGGAAAAAATGCTGGAGCTTACTTTGATTTTTAAAATATGCATTACTTTATATAAAGTTATTCAAACTACCTACAGGTGAAGCGTGGTGGTGCATTGCTTTCCTCTATTTCACAGATCCAACATTTCAGGGTTCAGATTGTGTGTGGCTGTTGTCATTGTGGAATCTGAGCACTAAGTGAATCCAATTATAGAGTGGCACTCCTTCCAGGGTTGGTTCCAGCCACAGGCCCAGTGTTGCTAGGATACAATCCATCATTCCCTGTGAGCCTAAAATGGATCAAGGTGGTTTGACAATGTTGTTTTGCTATGGACATTATCTAGGGCTCTCATCTAAGACCATTAACCCAGTTCTTACGCACACTTATTCAATGGGCTCCTGTTTAAAAAAATACATAAATCACCTTCTAATTCTAATAAATAAATAAATCACCTGTAATTCACATCACTGTTAACTCATTAGAAGTTAGCTGGCCTAAAGAAACTATGTGAGCTATAAAGAAAGCACACATTTACACCTAAAGAATTGTCAGTTGGGGAAAAACAAACTGAGTACTTGAAGAAAATCCAGCAGAATACACGAAGAACGTACAAACTCCACACAAACAGAACTCAGGTCCCTTAAAGGGATCAATTGTTAAAAAGAGCTTGCCTACTGACACTTTATTACCATACAACTCTCTGGAATGAAATCTTAATCTATTGTGCTCATCAACATAACCCCAACCAGAGTTGTCTGCACTCAACCACCCTGCTGCTTTTAAGATTTTCGAGTTACTGCCAAAATCTTTGGACTGTAATATAAATATTTAACATAACTATTTACTTACCCAATTGCAGAGTATAAACTGTAAAAATAAATGTTGTGCTGCAGCTGCTTTGAGTCCGAAAAGATACAATCTTTGCATTTCTGCTTAAACATTAAAGTCTAGATTGTTTTGTAACCAGACCGCACTCCACCTATTTAAAGCCTTCAGCTATCAGGTTCCTATGAATTTAATTTCCTGTAGATAAATTCTTTGAGTATAAGAAAAAAAAGCAAGTTTAATCTGAAAATCTGAAAAAAGAATGGAAATTAACTATGAATAAAATAAGTATATTTTGAGCAACAGACCAAAGAGAGGTCCAGAAGACAACACTGCAAAAAAAATTATACTAAAAACCCACAATTTATTTCACAATACATAATAAAACATGAAATCTGTAAACATCATTGCTGTTTGTTTTGTTTATTTGCACATAAAAAACTACTAGGTGCTAGATGAAAATTAAATTAATTTTTTGGATATTATTTGCTTATTCATATCTGTTGAATTGCTTTACCCTGAGACCTGGCTGTTTATATATAAGAGAAGAAAATCTTTTGCTTAGACTACTGTCTGCAATATTTTCCCCTCACAACTCTAAGCGATTAAGTGAGCTGGAGATTATGTTATTGTAGTGAATACTATCTAAAACCTCTTCAAACCTAAAGTAATTAAGCTCTGGTATTTCATTTTTTACAATATGGGTACAGGCAGGTTAAATGACTTTTTCCAGGTCACTGTAAAGCCATAGTGACACATTGTGTTTTTAGGTACAATCTGTTAGGCCAGGTTAATTGCAGCTTTGAGCCCTTAAACAATAATGGCTATGGCTTTTGTTGGAGCCAGTTTCTGAATTTGGGGGGTGCATATTAGTTTTTATACAAACGGCCACTTTTTGTATGTTGTACTAATAGTATTTTATATTTGTAGCAATGATTTTTTTACACTTAGTCGGGTCTTTATTTTTTTTTTTAACCATCATAAAGTTAACAGCAATAAGCAGATCAATGGAGAAATGAGAAAATAATATAAAGCAAATATTCTGGATTACTAGTATATCTTTGCTTAAATTCCAGCAAAAGAAATATATACATATATTTTTGTTGGAAAAATATCTTGCAATTACAAGTGTGTTCCAAGACCAAAGTTGTCCATTGCAAATCGTGGCCATTTGGCCTAAGAAAATCTCAGCACTTGCTGCAGCATCATTAAGAATCTACTGAAACACAACAATTGGCGAGAAAATCTGCTTTTTATGACGTCAAATAAAAAGGAGTAGTCTGTAGCTAAATGAAATGAAATGTTAAAAGGAAATAAGCTGGCACCCACATTATATACCTGCACACTTAAGACAGCACATAACAATGTAACAAACGCTTACAATTTATTTGCTTGAAGATAAAAGTACAGTACACTGAAATTGCACATTTTCACCAAATATAGCAGCATTCAATCTCTTATATGAACTATTATTATAGGCACTAAGAGTAAAATGCCCAGTCAACACCCATCCAAAGATCAGTGTGTTTTCTTCCTTACAGGTACCAGCTATTTACATCTATTGTAAACGAAATTATGAAGCATTCCAGACATTTTGTTAGTCTATTAATATTAAGACAATCATGTTTCACTAAATGAATTTACATTGCACAAAAAAAACAAAAACAAAAAAAAAACAGGAAAATAGTTGGTACAGCGTATCAGTGGATTTGTAAGGCTTCCAAGAATCAAGTTCTATACAACAGAACGGTGTTCCCCACATACATAGATGGCACTGGGTCTAATACGCCGCCTTGTGTGGCCTGGCAGCTGAGGCAGGAACTTAAAGTACTTGGGCATTAAATCTAGGCAAGCATCTCGAAACTTCTTGATCCTCCAGTAATAGATCAAGGGGTTTAGTGCACACTTGAGGTAGCAGAGCCAGAGAATCCAAGTGCTTATCTCAAAGAAGGTGGGCTTATTATAGAAACTGTTATTAAAAGTTGAAATCAAGCTGTACACAGAGAAGGGCGCCATACAAACTGTAAAGACCACAAACAAAATGAGAATAGTTGTAAAGGCACGTGTCTTGAAGCTCATATCTATGTTCATTTGAAATGGTCTCTGAAGGCTCATCAGGCCTAATTTACTTGCTTGGCTCAAACAGATGCTGTCCGAGTGGCTGTGGATTCTGATGGCATTGTGTCGCACAGTATTTAGAATACCCATAAATGTGTAGAGCATCACCATAAATGGGATGAAGAAAAAGGAGAGTACTATGAGCACTACATACGCCTGTATTCCTGGATCTTCAGTATATCCAAACACACATTGTGGAGCTTGAGTTAGAATTGGCAGCTTTGATTTACCAACAGCTAAAGGGAAGGAAAAACAGAATGAAATGGCCCAGGAAATCCCTATGAGTATTTTGGCTCTGTGAGGATTTAATCGATCCTGTTTTTGAACAATAATGAGAAATCTATCGATGCTGATGATCAGCAAGACAGCAGCTCCTTCAATCACAAAAAGCCAGAAGAGCATTGCAGATAGCATACAGAAAACAGGTCCAAAAATCCAACGCTTGATAATAATTGTGACAAGTGCAAATGGCATGTTTAAGATAGCTAACATCATGTCTGCAAATGCCAGGCTGGCTAGGAGGATGTTGATGGCTGACCGCATGGCAGCTCGCTGGTACACCATTAAACACACAACCACATTGCCTAGGAAAGACACCAAGAATATTGAAATCATTATGATAGAAAGGACCACCTGCAGCGATAAGCTGAGGCTTTGGAAGCTCTCCTGCGTGGAAGGCGGTGAGGTTGTAGTTTCTGTGGAGCTGCTAGCCATTGGGGACCTGCTTTCTGTTTGTTGTACTTTGAAATATGGAGTGGTGCTGTTTAAAAAAACTTCATTGTTTGAGTTTAGAGTCTCATTCGAAACCCTTGTCTGGACCGATGGAAGATAAGCAGAGTAAACCATTCTTCCTTATGATATGGCAGAGATTGGAGGATTCTGCTGGGGAGCATCATAGGTAGTACATGTGTCTGATAAAGCACAATGCTGTCCAGGTAGAGCCAATGGAATCTCCATGCATCACCAGCATTTCAGCAAACTTGGCTCCTTCTCCTGGAAGAGAAAGAAGGGAAAATTTTAAAGAAAGTTTGTGCATAGTTTGATTCTTAAAAATTGTATTATCACCAATTACTCTAATACTTTTTAGGCAATAAGTCACAGTGAAACAAATTGTATAAAATGTAGATGTACTGTATGTACTATGATCAAATAAAGAAAAAAAAATAGTATGCTGTAATGAAACAGAATTCTGTATTAAGTACAGCGTAACAGTTTAATGCTGTAATGTGCTATACAGAACAAAAATAAAGCTTGCCCAAGTGAAATCTAATACACAAAAATAGAGTACTGTACTCAAAAGCATTGTATAGAAAAAAACTAAATAAAAAAGTTCATCACTATGAAGGTAAATCCATTTCACAACATAGACAAAATTTCTATCACCAGGACAGTTAATATCATATGTGTTTATCTGACTCCAAGTATAACAAAAGGCAGAAAGCACAAAACAAGAAAGCAGAAGATGAAGAGTTAGTCAGAATTCCTAGCCAGAATCATTACCCAAAAAATCAAGTCAATCTATCTTCAAGCCCAAATTCTTTAAATTCTTTATTTAAAAACCATTAATTTGTAGTAAATAACTGGTAGCAAGAATTTATTTTACCTGAAAACACTAAACAAAACACACTTTATAATTCTAGGCTACATCCACACAACTACATTTTCATTTAAAAGCTGCATTTTTAAGCAAAAATTATCTCTGTCCAGACTAGTATTTTCACATCATTTACGAAAGTATTTTCGTCTATTCTAAAATTACTAATAACACATATGACATAATTGTTTGCCTATTTTGGACATACATGCAGTATTTTCATCTTTAACCAGGCGTATGCTGTATGATTTTTGCAACATTTTAATCCCGATTTGCAGTTGCTGACTGATTTGGCCTAAATTTCACATTCATTGGCCATTGTTTCACATGCAGTATTAGAGAAGATGTGATGCCCGATTACATCTTACAAGTTTACTGTCACAAGATCAGAAGAAATTCTGTCATGACTGAAATTTCAGGCAGCTGTCTTGTAGTGTTAGGAGTTTCATGAGTCATTTTTCTGACCTCACTATCATATTTCCTGAAATTCATTGTGCACTGACTGCAGTGAGTGTGCATTGTACACGTATAGTCTGAGCACTCATGTCATGGCATATCAGTCTGACCTGAACATGCCTGTGCAGTTTGAGCACATAAACAACTGGTGACTCGATTGTGCAGTGTACTTAGATGCTTGACCACGACTTCTAAATGTGTTCAAGTCAGCAGCGTATTCATCCAGTCTTTATAGCAGTCACTTGTAGCTCTCACCGGAGTCAAACTGCTATTCTTTAAAAAAAAATCCTATACAGCCCTCGAGTTACACTGATTGTAGGTGAAAAAAATATATACGTCATACGTCGATCGAACAAACTATGTAGAGCATCGTTTAGAAAAAGAGGATATCTAGTCACCCTTGATCAACTCATCTATTCATCTAGTTACATTTTCTGAAAACAAAGTCCATCCATCCATCAATGTGGCTGGGAGCATAATGGAACCTCCTGAGGAAGTGGGTGAAAGAGAGCAGGAGCAGACAGAATCCACTATTGGCTTCTGTATTATTTTGGTTTGAGTACTGAAGTGCACAAGCTGGAATAAGTACTAAAGTCAAAATTTTAGTTTTGCTCCAACACTACAGTACATTGCCCCTATAGAAACTGGGATTCTGTGCATAATTTGGTGGATATCAACACACACACAAACACTAATTCAGTTTTATGTATTAGACTTGTCAAGGGATTATCTAGGTAATCATTAGATTCTCAGAATGACAATGCATGTCTGGGGAAAATTTGTAAAAATCTTGGTAGTGATAGTTGATTCCAGCACAGGAAATTATACTCGCACATGGGGTTCCTTCTAAAACTGTTTCCTAATGTCTTCCAGTCTGCACTTAGTTTAACTGTCTAATTGTTCCCACCTACATATAAGCAAAATTCATTCACGGTTATCTCCTGGTGTATATAGTTTAATATCCAGCCCTGCAAGACTAGGTTATCACAGGCTAACATACTGTAATTCATTTTTTTTAACTTTTATAAATCACAATTGGCATGAAAGAAAATTGAGTCTACAAAAATATGTTATTGCCTGAAAGCTATTATATGGTAAATGAGGAGGAATTTCAAACACTAATTGGGTTATCTTAGTATAATGTACTCTAGACTAGCATCAGGAAACAACATCTTATCAACAGAAATGTACTTATTTAAAAGACAAGTAATTTTATATGTACTTCAATACATTTGTAAAGGGTGAACACAATATCAGGAAAAAAGGAACAACAAATTTTAAATTAACTATTTGTTTGCATTATAAGGTGGGAAAATAAAAAAACAAAAAATAAGCTCGATATCTCAAATAGCAAATGTGTCAAGTTAATGATTGCCATGTAATCTGATATGTGATAATGCTGATCATAAAATAAAAATGAAAATGTGAAGCATGCAAAAATTATTGTACTGTAACATTTTAATCTTATTGGGTGTATTTGTTCATCCATACATATTTAATTGTGCCAATTCCATTGTAAGTTTCCAATGAGTGAAAGTCAAAGCATTAGCTTTGCCGCATACAAGGCAGAAGTCTGCACTTTGCAAGGTAAACAGTTTATTATAGTACACTCACTGCCACAGAATGCAAAGACAATACTTTTGACTTTTACTTTCTTTATTTAGGCATGCATTTCACGTTACACTAGTAGAAAAGGAAAATCTATAACGCATTAAAAGATGGGACACAATATAAGTGCCCAACTCTGTGATGCCTAGATTTATACCAAGCATATTTATTTGCTATATCAATCTTCCTGCTTTGTTTTTTGCTAGGACTGATGGACACTTGGCACAGCCCAATTGTGAATGTAATATTTACAATTATTACATAGTAATATTGTAATGTGAAAATACAGTGCAACTTAGTTAACCTATCCAGAATGAAGAAATTCAATCAGAAGTTGCAAGCCTTGGTGGTCACTCTGTGGTGTTTCTTCGGGAATGTAAAAGGGTGTTATTTCAGTAACCTCCATGAAAATTGTTACTGCAACTATACTAATAAAGACAATTCATGTGCGCAAAAAACTGTGACATCACTCTGATGCATTACATTTTCAGCAGCAGTCATCAGGGGTCTGACTTGAGAGACAAGGCAAAAGGTAAGCAAGCAGGCAGCAGAGCATAACCAGGAGAAAAAGAAGGGCAGTTAAAAATTACTTCAAAGAGAATAAGATAAAAGAAGACATAAAATAATAGCACAATAAAAGAGCATTCTTTCATGTAAAATAAGGGGTTAATTTTCTTTTCATTCACATAATATGTCTAATCATGCAAATGTATTGCATAAAGACTCAGGGCTGGTGAGCAGTGGGCACTAATCCCTAATAATTATAGTTTAATCAAAAGAGGTCTTCTTTACATCCTGCCTTTGAAACAAAATGTGTGAATAAAAAAGCATTTGTAATCATCTTATGACACACAGTGCAATCATGATTAACCCACCTGGCTTCAACAAAGTATACTTCGCAAACAAGCCATCCCCTCAAGTATCCAGGGGAGTAAAGAGCGTAGTATTTTTCATCAATAGTAGGCTGAGAAACAATTTCAAGGAAAAATATAAGTGACAATAACAGTCTTAACTTTAAGCAAAAGAACAGATTCTTGTTTTTCCCTTCACAATGCATAATAAGCATAAGCATCAGCAGAGTTTCAACATATGATTCAACTGATTTCTTTAAAAAGTTAAGAATAGAAATGAACCTAAAATGTGTTTCATTATACATTTTTATGGAATACATTAAGTTGTGTGCACACACAGGGGAAAGAAAACCCTTATGACTAACCTTGAATATAAAAAATGCTTTATTTAGTAGATGATTTCACAGGAATATTGTTGCTTAAGAATAGAAGATGTATTGTGCTATCCTTTAAAGTGCTATAATCACCGAGGTGCCATATTGGTTGTCTTAGAACAGATTGCTCTTCATGGGCTATATTTATAACATAGCAGATGTTCTTAATGAACTGGGAAGCAAGCCAAGTATAAAACACACACACATATATGATAAGAAGCCAACTGACAACCTTTTAACTATTTTTTTAAATGAAACCACAGTTAAGCTAGGGATATTATGCTGTAGCAGTGTTTTCAATGCTCCCCTTAATGTGTGTCAATACTGCATTTTTGCATTTTTGTTTTGATTTTTTTTTATTGTACCCATAGAATTTTCAAATTGCCACTATACTGTAATCTTATTTGCTCTGCAAAGCATTTTGCAATAGTGCATGCTACAAATGGCACCATATACAGTATAAAAATAGTTGACTGTACAGTACTCATGCACAAAACAGGCAGGACATGACAGACGGTGAAGAGGCAGACTTGGAGCTCTTTTAACATGGCCTTGCAATGTTTTGTTCTGTGAAGTGTTACTTTTGATGTTTCCTATTTATTGCCCATCATTTTTAGTTTAAGAAGAAGCCAAATCAACAGAAATATAGCTCTAGGAGCAGCTGTGTAATCTGTTACATTTTTTAAATGTTTAAAAATGCTCCAATATTTTGTTTGAAAGCATATTGTTTTCAATTTTGATATCAATGAACCCTAAATGTACACTATATTCTGTATGTGTTCATAAGAAACTGATAGTTTAACAGGTTGTGGCTGGTACAGTGGTTACTGCTGCTGCCACAGGCGTTAATCTTGTTCTCTCTCATCTTAAAGCTGTATGTGTCATTTGATGACTCCATATTGGTCATATATAAGTAATCTGTCTGTGTTAACTAGTGTGGCCCTTGATAGAATATAATATCCTGTTAACATAAAAATTGAGATGTAAACAGTTTGCAACAGAACAGAAGAAAACCAAAATTTCTGTTTTCATTACATGCAATACAGCAGACCCCCATGAAGTCGCAGTTCAGAGTTTGCGGCCTCAGTCGTTCGTAGATTTTTCCTTAGAACCTAACTAATAATTGTTAGTGGAAACCGCAAATATTCGGCACAATTTTTATGGCTTTTTTTTCGTGGCAATACTGTACTGTAGAGAGAACAGGAAGCAACCGTAGAGGAAAACACGGCTTGCGATGGTGAAAGTAGTCAATAGAATTTGAAACTGCACCTGCCAGCAGTCCCTGCAGTGGCTCTGATTGGTCTTCTGCTCAGGGTGCAGGGGCTGTTGGGGTCAAAGGATATCAGCGCGGCTTTTAAAAAGGGGGCCGATGACCAAAAGCAAAAAAAAAGTTTTTGGAATTTGTGCTTCAAGTTCCTGTCTGTCTGCCTTCTGTTAGGCTATCTGTACTTATTCATTTTGTCCTGGATCGTTTCATGATTGGCATCTGGATTGTCTGCCATCTGCCTGTGTACATGAGGACTGTAAGTGGATTCATGGCCATCCTGTAAAGAAAGGAGCGCTCCTGAACCCGTACACCCATCTTCACCATTTCAGGAACTACAGGTAGGACTATCTTTACATTCCCATTCAACCTGCGGATCTCTGGACTATCTATTTTCATCATTACATTTCATCCGTTGCCGTTTTTTTTATGGACTTTACTGTATGTGTTTTGTTAGTGCGTTGTTGTAATGTGTAATTGCCGTAAGGGGAACAGGTGTGCTCTCGTTTTTGCTTTACATTCTTTATTTTGTTTGATTACCGGTTTGCTTTGTTTTGTCTCCGTTTCTGAGTGCATGCAGGTCGGGCCAAGGCTGGGTGCGTCCCTGGAATCTCCACCATAAAAATAATCTTAGCGGCACCGGACCGCTACAGCGTTATCCATTTCTCCTTGCTGCTGATTGACTGCTGCCCTGTGACACATCTCCAGCTCAGTGTTCTTCTTAAAGCCCCAAGATGCCGCCGAAACACCCTGCACCTTAAGGCTTCTGGCAATGAAAATGTGCTTGCATGAATTACAGTACATATAGTGGTAACATCAGTATTTTACATTCTAGCACTGCGGGAGACACAGCAGTACAGTACTATACAGTATACTGGTTTACCTTTACATTTTTTTTTTAGGTAATGTATTAAGCTGAGTTTGAAATGATATTGAAGTGTTTTGGGGGCATATTTAGGGTTTAAACTATAAAAATAGGCATTTTTTTTAACCACATCCAAAATTTGTGGTTTTTCACAATTTGCGGGTGCTCCAGGAACATAACCCCTGTGAATTTCGGGGGTGTACTGCACAGATAATGATACTCATCTGCAGACATAATAAAAGTAAGTCTGAGCCTCAGCCATTTGCTGAGGCACTGCATTACTTTCAGAGTGTAGATCTCCTTCTAACATTCTTACCTTCATGGTTTTTGCAGCTTCAGATTATGGCTCATGTATAGTTTCATGATACTGTAAATGGCTTAACAGTTTAGGTGATGGAGGTACATGTACGTTTGTATTTTAAGCACATTTTTATATGTACGTTTATTATTAATACACAGTAGAACCTCAATGTTCCCATCTTAAGTGCTTTTTTGGATGTTTTTGTTGTACTTATTAAAAAAAAAACCTTTCCACTGCAGGATAAACTGACTCTATTCTCTATTCTCATTTTTGTATTGTATCTAATTTTTATTTTACTGTTCAAATTAATTTTGTGAGTGTTCCAAATTTGATATGAATGTGTACAGGTATCTGGAATGTGCCCAATATACACAAAAAGCGATGCTAGTTGCAGTGCTACTTTACATTGGTACAGTGGTTAATGAATTTCTCAACTCATGATGCTACAGAACAGAAACAGAAAATGACAAATTGTAGCTATTTCTTTGTGCACAGTTACCAGAGGCAAAAGGGGTATAAAACAGAATTTGAGGTTTTGGATACAACAGTGGTTAAGAATGTGGTGTAATAACTTTCTAAAGAGCTGGTATTTCATGTTGTTTTATGCTGATTATACTACTCTAAAAAGATCAAGTCTATATCATATATGAATACTAAAAGAGAAATTGAGCTGCATCATGAACATTTTCAGAATGCCACTTTATTGAGGCTTCAGGCTCTTGTGGTTTAATAAGGTGCTATTGCTATCAACAACATGATAATGTGCAGAAAAAGGAATAACAATCTGAAATAACAAGAAAGACAATCCCAATTCTCCAAATTAAATACAATAAATCATCAGAGCATGATCAAACTGGGTCATAACTATAAAAAAAGGGGAAAAAAAGGGTAAACCCAGACCTGTGCTGATGGAATTCTGTCATATTAGTGACAACTTCCTTGATTTAACACTTCTCCTACATGTAATACCTATTTTGTCAGTCACCATAAAAATGCTTATGACTGTTGCTTAAAAGACACACATGAAAATTACAATGAATTTGATATTGAAAACACATGCTTACGCCCTGTGTTGGTTGGGATTGGCAACAGCAGACTCCCGTGACCCTGTAGTTAGGATATAGCGGGTTGGATAATGGAGGGATGGAAAACACATGCTTTTCCAAGTACAAGATTCTATGTGCACATGAAGTAACACAATCAAAGATTTGCACTTTGCACTTCCTAAAAGGCTCATAAGAAGCCCAAACAAAATGTGACGGCTCAAAGTTGTTTATCACAATTTCCCCCAACCCCTAGTTATACACAGTTTTGTTTCTAGAGATAAAAAGATGTAATATCACTGCCTATCTCTTTTATATAAATTAAGGCACTGTGAGTGTATAAATGTTTGAGAATTTAAACTACTGAATGTACTAAATGTTGAATTACACATCTAAATGTTTTATACAAAGAAACGTAGAAACCTTATTTTATCAGGAAACAATACACTGCAAACATTTTAAAGCAAAGCACAAGAAGTAGAGGTGGGAGGTAGGGCTGGACAACACAGACTTAAATTAATATTGTGAGATATTTGATATATCTCAATATATACACAATAAAAACTAAAGATCTGCACCATATAGACACACATATACACATTTTCTATACAGAGTACAAAACGTTTTTCTCACAATATGAAATTTTAGCAAAACCATTTTTCCCCCAAAATTAAAAAAATTTATGAATAGCTGTGTCTCAAAGAACAGCTCAAGTAACAACCATTTTTGTTTTATATCAACTCCACTTAGGATGGCACGGTGGTAGCATTGCTGGCTTGCAACAAGGAGACCAGGGTTTGCTTCCTGGGTAGCCCCTGCGTGGAATTTGCACATTCTCTCCAAGTCCACATGGGTTTCCACTCTGTCTAAATACATGCAGGTTAGGTGGGATTGGTGATGCTAGATTAGATCTAGTGTTTATGTGTAAAAGTTACCCTGAGATAGACTGGCACAATATCAGGGATTGATCTTGCCTTACACCTGATAATTACTGTGATAGGCTCCAGCTTCCATGTGACACTGCTCTGGATGTGTTTATCTGGAAGATAGATGGATCTCTTCTACTTATATCTGTGTTTCCATTGTATGTACTGCATTCAACACTTTGTCTGCCTTGCTGACATCTCTGTCTGACACTCAATACGCAATGCTCGTTCTCTTTTTGTCTGACTTTAGATAAGGAAAGACAAAGCTCTCGATTCATTACTACACTAATCACAGATCATAATACATGTACACACATACATTTTAGATACACAATGTATTTATTTTTGAATTACATCATTTGTAATAGCTCCAAAATATGAATTGGCATATATGTGCTTTTACGTATCTGTAACAGTCTGCATAATGCATGTAGGCAGGTACTTTGCACAATCAACGCCAGTAGATAATCTATAACAATGTGCTTGAAATTCTGAGGAAGCTGTGATATTACATAGAAACTGAGCCATTTCATATACCCAGCGAATCTTCTCTTTTACTTTCAATCCCAATGAACTATGAGGTAATATATCTTTATTAAAATTTGCCATTATAAAAAAAATCACGTTTTTATTTCATTAAAATAACATTTTATTATCCTATTACAAGCCTTTTCTCACAAAGTAATATGGTTGTATATCTGACTTCGTCTAAACATCTTAGATTCAAAGATCATGTACCAGGACAACATATTCATGAATGTTAATGCAAAATGCATCTATACATTAAATATCCATTATTGTACATTACTGACAAAGTGTGAATATTTTGAGGGTGCATGTTAAGTAGGCAAAAGTGTGTTTTACAATACAGTAACTCACTGTAGCTGTTAACACTATAAACGTGCAGTTCATATAGTATGCAACAGAACAGCAAATATTCTGTGGACCTTTCAGAACTGTATACCAGCTAAATTTCTCCTTTTTCCCCATTATAGTTGCGGCAAAAACGTAATACAGCTGAAGTGAATATATATTTTTTAAATTAGGCTTCACTGTTTTAGGCAATGTGTGTCAAGTCAGCTGCTGACTACAATTCATATTGCATGTAAAATGACCTGTTGGCTGAGAACTAAATGAGCACAGCTGCCTTTGAAAATACAGTACTTTTTAAATAATAATGTTAAAGCTATTATAATAATAAAAGGAAAACTAAAAATATGGCAGTTATTTCATTAGAAAGGAAACCAGTTTCTGCTTGCTGTGAGGGTTGCTTAACAGTTCTTGCATAAAGCAGTAGCAATAAGTCATGAGTTCTCAAGTTTAAGAGTGAATTGGAATAGAGTGCCACAGAAATATTTCTGAATCTATTCTGAATACAACTGTAGATCCAGAGAATGGGGTTGAAAAAATCTGTGCTTTAAGAAGTCTAATTTGGATAGAAGTCACCCATTCAAAATGACAAAAAAGGCTGATTTTGGAAAAGATGATCAATACAGATGAGTAAAATACCACCACAATATTGAATAGTGTGTCCGGAGGAACACAATGCTGAAATTATTACAAACAACCGTTACCTTACTCCCATATTTTTGCCTTTAAGTAAGATGTTTTAAAAATACTCTAATTCTATTTGTATAATGACATTTAATGTAATATCCATATTGTCAGTCAACTACTCTATTTTATACAGCGTCAAAGCACACATACAGAATATTTGAAATTACGATGACAAAATACAGGATCATGGCAAATGACATAGGTGAAAGCCACAAATGCAGGAAAGTCCATAACAGAAACAAAGGACTAATAGTACATGGGAGCAGATTTTTAATATAACATAAAAACACAGTAGAATTGGGTTCAATACAATCGGCATGAAATATTAAAATTAGCACATATAATTACAAGTACAGTAAATTACAGGGCAAGATGGAAGAAGGGAGTTTTAAACATGATATGAATATGAAAGTCCCAGAGAATGAAAGGTGAACAGAGAATAGGTAATTCTTTGGGTACCTGTCAGAAATTTTCCTTGTATGTTTGATTGCTCTTTTCTACATTTTTTTAGTTTTCATACTCTTTTGTAGATATTCTAATATAACAACAGTTTCTCATTGATAAACATGATATATCTGAATAAATCATGATAGATTTTTGACTTCCTTGCAGTTGGCTATCTACTAAGCAGCATGACTCCTTAATATTCTGTTTCAAGACACACCATTGATTTTACATATATTTATTTCCATACTCCATTTTCCATCAGTTGTGAAACAAAAGATGTGCTTTATTGCAGAAAAGATTTCTTACCAGTTTCCTTGCTTTCACTCTGAAGGCACCACTTATGCTTCATAATTGTTTCTTTTGATAGCAACATGTCGGGACTTTAATTTTCTTGCCGAAGAACTCCATTAGAGAAGTATTCTTAATACTGTACTTAATAAATAGGAATATTTTCTTTTCTTTTCTTTCTATCTGTTAAGATTAATTACATTTTCTCATAAACATCAAAATCTAATTTACTTATGTAAAATGTGTTTATAAGGTATACTACACAATAGAGGAATCATTAAAATTGCTGAAATTGTATTCTGCTTGGTGCAGTAAATGCAAAATTCAACAAGATAAAGGACCACTTATGACTCCTGTGAAAAGCAAAATTAACTTAAGAAACCTTGGAATATAACAAATATTATTGGTAAAAAATTTGCCAGACTTGCCTCCAATCTGCATCTTTTCCCTTTTTAGCCTTTACTTAAGAAGCATCCTTTCAGCTCTTTGTTCTATAACTCTTTCAGCTGTTTGTACTATAGTTACATAATCACTTAAGCAACATTCTTCAAACACAAATGTCCTGAAGGCTGCCAAGATAGAGTCAATGAAGCATACTCATCAATTTTGCCTGGAAAAAAAAAACGTAACTGTACTGTGGTTTGCGAGTTCTCATAACATCACTGATACATCCAATCTTTAATTTTCTGACCTAATTACTTCAGTTACAGAATCACATGTCAGGGCTATATCAGGAGCCTGTGGTATAGTGGGTCTGCTGCTCAGAAAAGATGGCTGTTTCAATAAATAAATCATTAGTTGGCTGGCTCACTCTCCATGGGTGTGAGTGCTCATGCAATTGCAGGGGGTTGGCGGAGTAATTGGGGCGAGACACACCTGTACTTGAGGTTGTGGTATGTCTTAATTGCTTCATTGGCTTCCTGCTGTGTGAGATTGAGGCATTGCGCCTACAGAAAGAGTTTACACAAGAAAAAGGAAGAATCAAATGGAGAATCGAAGAAAAGGAGAATGAGAAAGAAAAAAAAAGTTAAAATCGGGAGAGAGAAAGCAGGAGGCAGAGAGAGCCGGTGCAAGTGAATGAGAGATGGCTGATGGTTAGGGACTGATGGCCACTCCAGCTGAGTGACCTGGAAGCTGGAGTGGCTGACGTGTGCTGCTCAGTTGGAGCGACTCAGTGGAAAGAGGCAGTGTGGCTGCAGGGGAATGAGAGGCTCAGTGAGGCGTCCTGCAAGTGGTGCCATGGACCACAGGGATGTGAGCCTGGCAGTGTGTTCAAGGGGTTCCCAAAAGCTACAGGGAGTGTAAAACTGACCCACACTGTCACAGAGTCCTGGGTTTAAGGCAAGAACCAACCATGTATGGAAGACAACTTCACCACAGGATACTCTACCTCACTCATACTGGGCTAGCCTTAATGCCATCAGTAACACAAACAATGTTAAAACTTCATAAAGAAACAAATTGGATATTTAGAAGAAGTTGTATTGTTTAATACATTATACTAGCCAACCCGCGGCGTAGCATACGCTGCATAATTATGTATTGATGGGTGAACACTTCCTGAAAGACACAGTTGTCCAAATGGGGTTGGTTTTGAGGATACGACTGTAGGTGAATGAAAAGATGTAACTCTGGAGAGGGCAGCATACAATACAGCGTTTTACACGCTGCATACAGTGATTCAAATCGAAGTATAGACACTGCTAAGACCATAGAATACCCCTCGCAAACTGTTTTACACGCTGCATACAGCGATTCACATCCGCGACAAACAAATTGTTTTACACGCTGCATACAGCGATTCACATCCGTGACAAATATGATTCTTCTTAGATGGTGCTGGCGCGTCCACACTCGCTCTCGAAGCATACACACTGCCTGGTCATGTGCTTGCTTGCAAGAGCAACTAACAGAGACCCGCCCACCAACTGTAAGACCATGGGATACCCCTCGCAAACTGTTCTACATGCCGCATACAGCGATTCACATCTGCGACAAACAAACTGTTTTACACGATGCATACAGCGATTCACATCCGCGATATGATTTTTCTTAGATGGTCCTGTCGCGTCTACCCTTGCACTCGAAGCATACACACTGCCTGGTCATGTGCCCGGTCGCAAGAACAACTGACAGAGACCCACCCACCAACTCTAAGACCATGGGATACCCCTCGGAAACTGTTTTACACGCTGCATACAGCGATTCACATCCGCGACAAACAAACTGTTTCACACGCCACATACAGCGATTCACATCCGTGACAAACATGCCTCTTCTTAGATAGTCCTGCCGCGTCCACCCTCGTTCTCGAAGCATACACACCGCCTGGTCATGTGCCCGCTCGCAAGAGAAACTCACGGAGACCCGCCCACCAACTCTAAGATCATGGCGTGTAAAACAGTTTGCGATGGTGGACGCGGTTGTGCGTCATAACCGAAAAGAATACAGTGGAACCTTGGTTCACGACCATAATTCGTTCCAAAACTCTGGTCGTAAACCGATTTGGTCGTGAACCGAAGCAATTTCTCCCATAGGATTGTATGTAAATACAATTAATCAGTTCCAGACTGTACGAACTGTATGTAAATATATAGTTTAAGTTTTTAAGCACAAATATTGTTAATTAAACCATAGAATGCACAGCGTAATAGTAAACTAAATGTAAAAACATTGAATAACACTGAGAAAACCTTGAACAACAGAGAAAACTAACACTGCAATAGTTTGCGCTATAGCGCTACCAACCGCTGTCTAAAAATTACTTTTTTTTAATGAGATTTAAGCACAGAGAAAAAAATGAACATTTGAAAAAATCCGTAATTTAATAAACCACCAAGAAAAGTAACATTGCAATAATGCACACTACGAACTGATTGCTATAAACAGAAGTGAAAACAAAATCAAGTCCAGTGCATTCTTTAACTGCCTTCCTACCTTATGAGTATAGCCCCCGTTCTCTCGCGCTGCCTGTGTGTGTGTGTCTGTCTCTCTCGCGCTGCCTGTGTGTATGCGGGTCTCTCTCTCGGGCTGCCTATGTGTGTGCGCGTCTCTCTCTCGGGCTGCCTGTGTGTGTGCGCGTCTCTCTCTCGGGCTGCCTGTGTGTGTGCGCGTCTCTCTCTCTCGCGCTGCCTGTGTGTGTGCCTCTGTCTCTCTCTGGCGCTGGCTGTGTGTGTGCGCGGCTCTCTCTCTGGCGCTGGCTGTGTGTGTGCCTCTGTCTCTCTCTGGCGCTGGCTGTGTGTGTGTGCGTCTCTCTCTCACTCTGCCTGTGTGTGTGCCTCTGTCTCTCTCTGGCGCTGCCTGTGTGTGTGCGCGTCTCTCTCTCGCGCTGCCTGTGTGTGTGCCTCTGTCTCTCTCTGGCGCTGGCTGTGTGTGTGTGCGGCTCTCTCTCGCGCTGCCTCTGTGTGAACCGAGGTTCCACTGAGGTTGACTAATGAAAAGTCAACGTGGCTCAGAGGTGCATGTGGAGTCTAGCAGAGACGAACGTGAATGACGCCCGGTGTTGTGAGTTGCTGCGTCCGAGTTGGTGGGCATGGCTCTGTGAGTTGTCGTCGTATCCAATGGTCTTAGAGTTGGTGGGCGTGGCTGGCTTGCGTGCCTTTCCATGGGTGGCTACTTGTTGGCGGCTTAGTGAATTATATACGGTGGGCGTGGCTGTCTTGCGTGCTTTCCATGGGTGGCTACTTGTCGGTGCGTGCTTTCCATGGGTGGCTACTTGTTGGCGGCTTAGTGAATTATATATATAGATACCTAAGAGTCTACTGTAATCATTTTACTGAAAAGAATGATACTAATAATTGTTTCAGTATTAAGCAGTTGGTGAGGTGACTACATATGATACCGGCACTATAATTAGTATGAAAGCCTATACGTATATAAATTCATCCATATATTTGTGGAACCTTGTCCACGAAGGTCATGGAAAGAGAAAAAAAAAAAATATATATATATATATATACAAGTGCTGTATTTTTACATACTGCCTTTCTAACATGAAGACATTCAGATATCAATCAGATAACTATTAAATAACTAGCCATTGATTTTTTGATCTGCTTCATCCAGTTCAGGGTTGGCATTGCTGCAGCCTATCCAAAGAGCACAAGGTGACAATCAGGAATGAACCCTCAATCGACCACAATCTCCCAAATCAGGCCAATTTGTCGTCACCAGTCAACATTACCTTTACATCTTCGTAATGAGGTAAGAAAACTGGCACTTCCATATAAACCAAAAAGAACTTGTAAACCCCATACTATGCTGGAACTTTCAGCTGGTCTCCAGACCACATAAAGTAGCAGCACTGATCACAATATCAATGTGCAACCCAACTACTGAACATCTGTTTATATATTTGATGTTTTTTTCTGAAACCAATACATGGATAGTTTCAGTGGTTTGGTCAGGGCTGCATTAAGTGAGTAGAGGAGACACTGTCATAAGACTGGAAGTGTGAAAAATGACTGAGAAAAAGTGGAATGCTCATTGCCTTGAATGATATGATTTTTCTTTTATAGTCTTTGGACTACTAAGTAAAGCACACTTTGTAGGTTTAGAGGGTCATTACTGTCTCACACAAGTGATTCTTAATGTTTTTGACTTTTTTTCCTAAGTCAAAGACTGTGATCATGATTACCAGTACAAAAGTATTAAAAAAATAATAGAAGCAATACCCATATTGTAAATCGAATTCCAATTTGTGAAACAGAATTCAACAAATTTACACATTTAGAGTGTGGTGCTGAGGTGTGCACCCATTGCACAGCTGCGCCTGGATCCTAATTTGGGATCCTGAGGTGGTTCATTGTGTGGTGGGTGCAGCAACACACTGTATCAGCGCATGCTCCCATCCTCCTTCTCCTCCAAAATAAACAAATAATGGGACAAGTGTGAATGTATTTTAAGGCAGGGTCTGCAACAATTTAACTAGCCAACCATTAACAAAACCTAAAGATTTGTAATAATATAGAAAAGATAATCACTGGTTCTTCTGCAATGTGTAGCATCCATCTAGACAGAACTGACTATAAATACAGGATATATGCGTACAGTATGTACCTGGTGATGTTTTAAATAGTACAATGATATGAAAAGTTATTTAATGAATAAGCAGGGACAGTATTATGTGTCAGTTGTTTGTGAGAATGTTTCATGGCTCAGACACCTGGCTTTCAATTTCCAGTGTAGTCACTACCTGGATAGAGTTTGTAGTTTCTCTGTCTTTTTTTGTCTTTTCAGTTATTTCCAGGTGCTTTGAATAAATTCCCTGCATCCCAAGAAATATATATTTTAACTTAATTAACAACTATAAATTGTCTCAACATGAGTGAAACAGTGTAGCCAGAATGGTAAAAAGCAGAAACTGCACGGTATTTTGGTGACTTGGAATTTGTGAGCTTTTTTTATTGATTGCTGCCAGGTGGGCTTCAGTAACCCTGTGCTTGACAAAATATACTGTATTCAGGAAAGGATATATAGAAGAATATATCTTTCAAATTTAGAGCTTACATTTCTAGTAAACAAATAATTCCAGACCCAGTGAGTATAAGCAAAGTTCATGATTCTAAACAATGTTGTTGAAAATTATTTTATTTGTTTTTGCTATTGAGAGATAACACTGATAATTTACAAATCAAACAGAAAAATATTTCACCTATTCACTTCACCTATATCCATCCATCCATCCATCATCTAACCCGTTAGATCCTAACACAGGGTCATGGGGGTCTGCTGGAGCCAATCCCAGTCAACACAGGGCGCAAGGCAAGAACAAATCCCTGGGCAGGGTGCCAGCCCACCGCAGGGCACACACACACACCCAGCACACACTAGGGACAATTTAGGATCGCCAATGTACCTAACCTGTATGTCTTTGGACTGTAGGAGGAAACCCACACAGACACAGGGAGAACATGCAAACTCCACACAGGGAGGACCCGGGAAGCAAACCCACTGCCCCTTACTGCGAGGCAGCAGCGCTACCACTGCGCCACCTACTTCACCTATATCACATCACAAATTTTTATCAAATTACATGTACTATATAACTTCAACTTAGTTAAAACTGTTGCATTATAGACTCTGTTCTTCATATAAGAGACTAATGAACAAAGCCAGTAGTTATAAACAGTGGTCTTTTTTAACTCTCTATAGTGAACACAAGGCCACAGAGGCCCACCTTTTCTTTCAGTGACAAATGGATTACTAGACAAAAGAATAAAGTAATTTGACAAGTTATTCTTGATGCAGATCTCCATAGGTTCAGTTTTAGGCTTAGATGGAGAATATAATCTCATAAATAAGGGGTGCTTGTACAAATGTAGCCTCTAACTGTAATGACTTCTCTTTACTGAACACATCACAGAAATCTAGGGAAGTGGAAATTACACAAAGGAAACATACTGTAATCGATAAGTAGGAATTAGGAAATTATTGAAACAGAAGATACTCCATTTAACAGAATTTTGTTTACGCAGTCAAAATTGGGACTGTGCTAAGAAAACCATGGATAACCTAATATAATTTCAGGAATTAAAGGAAATGTCTTTGTAGTGGAATACATCTATAGTCATTTTAACTGGTAGTTCTTATTGTAATGCAAGAACCCATGTGTGTCTCCAATAAATTATATGCAACTTGATGTTAGCTTTAGTTTTTTAATGAAATTGATAATCATGAAATTTTCAGCAGCCCCAGAATCAACAAAAGAAAAAAGTGGTGTTCAGCACTGTGGAGAAAACTAAACTGCAACCCTCATGAGGTTAATGAAAAGTGCCTTTATGAACATGACAACACATCACAAATTGCATCTTGGAACACGAACATTATACATGGCTAGAATCACTATGATAAATACTGATATTTCCTTTAGGCATCTCCACTGCAGTTGGTATAACCATGTCAAATTTTTTTAGTTTACAAGATATTTTCCTTTATCTTTTTTACACAAACTAAAAATCAGATTTTACTACAGTATATCAGCCTTAAAAATTGTGGCATCAAAATATCATTACTAACATATGTACAACGGCATGCAAAAACAGGAAAGCATCCACAGACGCAAAACATTATGCACACAATGATGTAATCAAAAAAGCACAGACAAAAACATGAAGTAATAAATAAGAAACAGATTTCCAGAAAAACAACTGTGGGAAAAATCTATAGAATTTGTCAAAATAAATAGAATGTATGCAAGATCTTGACAGCAATGTTATGTTGTAATATAAGAACATTTAGTTGAAAAAATGTTTCAAAGTGTGCCCTTTCAGCTGGGAAAATGATAAAAGATTACACAAGTTACTAAAGAGTAATCCTGCTTTGAGTTTTTGACACTTTAGGAGTTGTGTGCTTCTCAGTGACAATGACATTTCTGATTCCACTTCTGGTTCTTATTTTGTTTAAAGGTTCTGTCCGTTTATCCCCTTCTGGTAAAAAAAAGTTTTTTTGTTACTGACTTCTTGACCTTTCCCATAAATAGGTATACTTAATCTCAACCATTTAAGAAAAATAAAATACAGTAAGTATTCTAGTGCCATAAAGAGAAACTCTTATTTTTTATTATTTCCAGCAGTAAACTGTTTGCTAAGCTACCATGAACCACATATGCATAGTGTCAAAAAATGCAACATTTTTAAAGAGTCACAGTATATACTAATTAACATATTACACATACAGAGTGCTGTGTCTTTGAAAACCTACATTTCCTGTCTTTCACAAAATGTTGTATTTAATGACAATGCATATTTAATTACATTCTGCCCAATATACTTGGGAAGTTACAAAACAGGACAGAATATATCTAGCATTTTAATCATGGCTAGTTCATTCCATATTGTAAAGAGTAACCTGTGCTATGTTTACTGTACCAGAATACCTAAATGCTCTAAGGCTGCAGAATATTTCTGATTCATCCTACATGTCATCTTCGCTTTTCTGCACAGTTTAAACCATTGTGTCTCATTCAGAGTAGGTTCCAGCCAGTGATATTTCAGTTTTTATATTAATTGTAGTTTTAGTTTTTATTTTATAAAATTAATTTTTATTTTGTTCTAGTTTTCAATGGGGTCAACAATTTTTATTTTTATTTAGTTCTGTGTTTAAAATTTTAGTTTTTATTTTATTTAGTTCTGTTTTTTTATATAATATTTGTACAATTTTAGTTTTTTTTCTTTTGCAAGACCACAAATGCTGCCCTACACATATTTCAATGCAAGTTATGTTTCAGTCAACAAAACACACTCACAGTTCATAATGCCGTTAAATACAGCTTGACTATCAATGATCCAATAGATTAAGTGGCCTAATGAGTACCGTCAGCAAGTTTCACCACATGGTAAACTGCAACATAGCAACACCGCAATGTAACTGAACTCTCAGGGTGACCTACAAACAACCCCTCTGCACGACTGAACCAGACTTGCTGTTTTTTCCATTTTTATTCAATTTTTGTTCTCATTTTAGTTCATTTACATATCACTAATTTTTATTTTTATTTAGTTTTAATTTCTCTATTTGCTTTAATTTCAGTTCTCGTTCTTGTAAAATGAAAAACAATATTTTTAGTTCTAGTTCTCATTTTCGTTATGAAAATATCACTGGTTCCAGCCTTATACTCAAATTTATCTCAGGAGTTTAGGTCACTGTAGCCTTGAAACAAAAAATGTGTTCTGAGATAAAGAATAATGTCCTTAAAATAAAACAAAATTGTAATAGATTCTGATATTCTCATTATTGTTTTTTCTGTAAAAATAGAATTATCTATATAAATCATCCTTTAAAATTTTAACCCTCACCCTCTTCTCTTAGGTAGCATTCTTAAAATTGGATTATGGATCCCAAAGAAAGACTCACAGAAGTGAGCATTTGTGCTGGATACTGTACAAGTAATGTCCTTTAGATTTCAGGCATAAAACTAACATAACTGTTTGGGTTGTGGGATAAAAAGATTCCGTGTTTTTCTCAGGAAAGAATTAACTTCTTCACTTGTATTGTTTTCTTCCTTTTTACTATTTTAGGAAACCAAGTAATATTTTTGTTAGTTATGTTCTTTTTTACAAATGGTATTGAGTACACACAGATCTGTCCCCATGCCTACTAATTACCTAAAATGTTAAGAGGGTGCAGAAAGGGAATCTCATTTAAGCAACAATGAACACAATGTACAAATCAATCCTGAACAAGATACCAGTCTATCACTGGGGATACCCACTCCCCACTGGGCCTATTTAGGTTTACTAATCAAGCTCCACAACATTACTCTGGGCTGTAAGATGAAAGTGATACCCCAGAAGATCTTCATAGTAAGTGAAAGCTATTTATTACCTTGGTCTTTAGCTACATTTTTTATTTTATAATTCACCTTTGACATGTTACAAATTAAACAAAATAGTAATGTTTGTGTTTCATGTTACCTTTCAGAATGACAATATTCCAACACGTTCAATGGATAATACAATCTTGTACATTAAGTATCATAACATCTTCTGTAAAGATTGAAAACAATCAGACAGTATGACGTAGTGGTTAAGGCCTTGGACAACAAACCCTGAAGTTGTGGGTTCAAGTCCTGCTATTGACGCTGTATGTTCATTAGCAAGCTACTTCTCCTGCTTCAACTGTAAATAGAAACGTAACCAATTTTATTTCAAATATTGTAAATCATCTTGGATAATAAAATAAATGACTTGACTTCCATAAGGTTACACCAGAACTCTCTGTGCAAATTTTCCTTGAAACAGGGATGAAACAGCAGTAAAGTAAGTTGTTCCTGTCCATTGTAAGGAACAATATGCAAGGCCAAGTAATTACAAGATGTAAAAGAGAAATTCACCTTCTAGGCAAAGCAGAGCACCTTTGAAGTGAGCAAGATGTGTTAAACGTTTTCATGCTGTCACTAAGATGCAAGTGTTCCCTCTATTCCTGTTAACTTTAACAAACATACTGTAAAAGGCATAAGCAGCCATTATAACAAATGAGTTTAATTCATTCATTTTAGTGAAATACCCAAACAATAAATATATATATAAAGTAGACACTAGAATTTACATTAGATGTTCTATCCTCTGGCAACACACACAAACAACAGAACATCCTCAGAAATAATACTGTTGACCAACCATGTTGTTTGGGGTCCCATCTCCCCACCAATTTTAAACCAGTCAAGAACAGTATCACTTATCAGCTTTTCCTTTGCCATGATTTTACAGATTGCTTAAGTATATAACAGCACAAAACTGACTTACTCTCCACCCAAAGTGCATCCTTTCTACGCTCTTGCTTTAATCATGTGTGGGGAACAGCCTGGACACAGACAGGTAGATATGGTTTTAAATGCACCACACACGTTTATTTACAACTATTCACACAAGGATCACAACACAACCCAGTGCCGCAGCACCAACCTCCCCTAGCCCAGGCCTTTCTCTCCAATGCCTCTTCGGACTGCCTCCACTCCTCTCCTCCAGGCTTCGTCTTCTTCCACACGACTCCAACATACGAATGGAGGGAGGCAGCCCCTTTTATATTCACCCAGACGTGCTCCAGGTGCCTCCAGATGAGCTTCCGCCGGCCCTTCCTGGTGCACCCAGAAGCACTCCAGGTGTCCCTGGTCTTCGTGCCCCCAGCACTTCCGGGTGTGGGGCCAGGACTCTTCAGGCATCCGGGCGCCCCCTGGCGGTGACCACGGGCCCTTATAGGGTTGAGCTTCCAAGCTCTGTTCCCGTGGTCCTCATAACCTCCAAGGCGGCTGCCCTCTTGTGGTCCGGAGGAGGCGTAGTCACTCTTCTGGTCCTTCTGGGTGTCCCGGCTAGGTACCACCCCCAGCCGCTTGCCACACATATCATTTTGTATGCACACAGTAGTCCAAATTCATAAACTGCAAATGATTTTATGATTGTTGTACATAGTAATCGAAGTGGAGAGCTGTCCTGAAGTACAAAATCTTCAATTTTTAAAACTGCAGACTGCTTATATTAAGTTTTAATTTTGCTCAAACAAACCAAGATGAACTATAAGGGAACTTATCTACAAAGAAATTTACAGGACTTTTAAAGCAATTTAACTACAGAGGCAATTTGCATTTGTATCCTTTCTTTTACATTCTTCCCATATAGTACGAAAAAAATACAACTTTAATTCATCAATTTCAATCAGTTTATAACTTAATGGTAGAGGGAACAGAAAATTCCCTACTGGCAAGTTCCCCTTCAAGTCTCATATGATATCTCCAGTTTATTCAAAATTCTGCTGCAAGAGTCCTTACACGAACCAGCAACAGCAAGTACATAACACACATCCTGCTTTGCCTTCACTGGCTTCCTGTGTCTTACATGATTGAATTTAAAATTCTATTAATAACCTACAAAGCTTTAAATGGCCTTACATTGGACTACATCAGTGGCCTTTTCCATCTCTATGCTCCTGTTCACCCACTAAGGTTGTCCTCTGATTTTGGCAATCTTGTTGTGCCCCACACTAACCTACACTCTATGGCCGACAAGGCCTTCAGCAGTATAGCGCCCAGACCCCCTGAAATTAATTAGATCAGTGGACTCCATTCATTCTTTTAAAAAGCAACTTAAAAATCATCTGTTCAGGAAGGCTCTGTCCAGATGCTCAGGATAATTTGTGTGTGTGTTATACACAAATTATGTGATTTGTTCAGGCATTTCTTATACTATTGAATTTAGTTTTATAATCTGGTTTATTTTTCCTTTTATTCTATGTAATGCTTTGCATTTATCTGTTTATTGTTCTATGTAGAAAATATTTGTATCCAATGTTACATATAACCTGCTGTTTAAATAAGCACCTTGAGCATGGGAAAGGCACCATACAAATAAAATGTATTATTAATAATAATAATAATAGGGCGGTGGCGCAGTGGGTAGTGCTGCTGCCTCACAGTTAGGAGACCAGGGTTTGCTTCCCGGGTTCTCCCCTGTGGAGTTTGCATGTTCTCCCCGTGTCTGCGTGGGTTTCCTCTGGGTACTCCGGTTTCCTCCCACAGTCCAAAGACAAACAGGTTAGTTGTCCCTAGTGCGTACTGTGTGTGTGCGCCCTGCGGTGGGTTGGTGCCCTGCCCGGGGTTTGTTTCTTGCCTTGCACGCTGTGTTGGCTCCAGCAGACCCACAGAAACAATGGCCCGTCTGAAGGACTGGAGAGAAGAAAAACACAGGAAGTAGCAGAGAGACAGAGAGAGAAAGAGAGAGACCACTTTGACTGAAAGTCTGTGAACATAAACACACTGATTGCTTAAAAAGCCCCTCAGGACAACATCCACCCTTGATATTGCTATATCCAGCCTTTGTTATCTTTTTTTTTTAATTTTGATTTATACTTTCTTCCATTGGTATTATTATACTTTAATAAATACCATGTTGCCTTTTTATTTCTATATTTTGCTTTATATCTTGAGTAACTAAAGTAAGAAAGTAAATATTAGGGCACGTTGTGTTGGTGAGATCACCATAAAGCAAGGTTTTGAGCTTTGAACCCTCTTGGCCTACCTACTATTGAGATGTAAGCCAACATTACAAATATACTCAAGTAAATGCACTTAAAATTTGAATGTGTTTTTGCAGTGATATCATTTCCAATAATAATACTTTGTACTTAAAAATATTGACACAAAAAACTGTATTTAACAAACTGCTTAGGGAATATGAACATCACAGTAATCCTTGAAAACACCCAAAGGTACCCGAGATACACTGATAAAATACGGCATTGTGAATTAAACAGGCAACATTTAAACTATAGCATCCAATTTTGTTTGTGTGGAGTCTGCATCGTCTCCCTTTGTTTGCACGGATTTTCTGAAGATTGATTGGCATTGCTTAATTGATTTATGTGTAAGTGTGGGCGCATCAGGAAGCAGAACTGGAAACTGCCCCATTCATGGCTGCTTTCTGCCTTGCTCCCAGTGCTGCTGGGATAGTTTACAGGGCACTCAATGATCCTAAATTGACATAAGAGGGTTTGAAAATGTTATATCATATTATTTAACATAAAAAATATAACATTAAACACAGTTTAACTGTAATTTTATTACTTTTCTGCTATATTTACACAGTTAGTTACAGGCCATACTTTTGATGTTAAGTCACATTTTATGTACTCAAATGAGTCTGTTTACATTTAGTTTTCTCCAACAACCATAAATTCATAAAAACCATAATCAGTAATATTTATAAAGTACTCAGTGTTTATTTTCTTCATTTTCATCTCACCAGATATTAAAATGAGACCAGCATAACTCAAAGTGAAAATACGAAAAAACGATATGTTAATTTCTATCTACCAATAATTAGTGAACTGTTTTTTCTAACAAACTATACCACTTAATACCCCTGAAATCATATTTTTCTTAAAAATAAAGGAAGCATTTGCTACTGGCCTCTAAGAATGTTGAAAGGTAGAAAATATAAGGCTCTCATGTGATCTGATGGTAAACAAGAAGCCATCTTACACATGCTAAAACAATTGCATGTCTATGACGGAATCGCAACTTTCAGAATCAATCACTGGCATCGTTAAACAAAAAAAATACAACGGATACAAGAAATTAAAATAATTTAGGCATTAAAAAATGGAAAAATAATGCTAATGTCATAGTATATACACTGCATAAACAGCATTCATTATTTTCAATTACATTTTTTGTTGTAACTCAGTCTTTGTAATGGAGCCTATAATCCCTTAACAAGTTCCCACATTAAAATTGCAGAATTATGTAGTTAAGGATGACTTCATTATGATCTTGCATGGAAAAACTGTCAAAATTGTAATTTAAATGGCTTTGAGCAAAGAGCAAAGGATGACATCATAGTCTATATAGTACAGTTAGCATATACAGTATGTCAGGAGAATGAAGACTGTGCTCCGAATCTGCACAATACTGCAAGTAATGAATAATAACATAATTTAAAAGTTGCAACTAATTTATTACAATGAGGAGATTTTGCACTCTGATAGCCTGTCTCTATTCATGTCTACATACGTGTGTGTACACAGACAAATGATTATGAAGAATGCCTTACAGTTTGCATTCATGGGACCTTGAGACTATTTAAGGCATCATCAGGTGCAAGCAGGAACTAACCATGGAAGGCAAGCCAGCCATTTGCTGAGTATATTCATGCATGTATTCTCACTCTTTATCACAGAACATCAGAACAATTTTGATGAGGTCAGAACATTCAGACCAAAATGCTCACCAATCTTATTGGCCTAATGGCTAGGTTAGCAGTTAAATTAACATTCACAGATGAAAAGAAAAACAATCCATGAAGAGAAGCTATTGAAACTTTTCATACACAGGAGCAGAATTTAAACCCAGTTGCCTGGGTCACTGAAGCAGCACCATTAAGGTAATATAAAACTAATAAGGATCAAGGTACAGTAATCCCTCCTCCATCACGGGGGTTGCGTTCCAGAGCCACCCGCGAAATAAGAAAATCCGCGAAGTAGAAACCATATGTTTATATGGTTATTTTTATATTGTCATGCTTGGGTCACAGATTTGCGCAGAAACACAGGAGGTTGTAGAGAGACAGGAACGTTATTCAAACACTGCAAACAAACATTTGTCTCTTTTTCAAAAGTTTAAACTGTGCTCCATGACAAGACAGAGATGACAGTTCCGTCTCACAATTAAAAGAATGCAAACATATCTTCCTCTTCAAAGGAGTGCGTGTCAGGAGCACAGGCTGTCAGAAACAGAGAGCAAAGCAAACAAATCAATAGGGCTGTTTGGCTTAAGTATGCGAAGCACCGCGGCACAAAGCTGTTGAAGGCGGCAGCTCACACCCCCTCCGTCAGGAGCAGGGAGAGAGAGAGAGAGAGAGAGAGAGAGAGAGAGAGAGAGAGAGAGAGAGAGAGAGACAGATAAAAACAAAGAGTGAAAAATCAATACGTGCCCTTTGAGCTTTTAAGTATTTGAAGCACCGTGCAGCATGTCGCTTCACTAAGCAGCTGCACACAGAAGGTAGCAACGTGAAGATAATCTTTCAGCATTTTTAGACGAGCTTCCGTATCGTCTAGGTGTGCGAACAGCCCCCCTGCTCACACCCCCTACGTCAGGATCAGAGAAAGTCAGCGCAAGAGACACAGAGAAAAGTAAGTTGGGTAGCTTCTCAGCCATCTGCCAATAGCGTCCCTTGTATGAAATCAACTGGGCAAACCAACTGAGGAAGCATGTACCAGAAATTAAAAGACCCATTGTCCTCAGAAATCCGCGAACCAGCAAAAAATCCGCGATATATATTTAAATATGCTTACATATAAAATCCGCGATAGAGTGAAGCCGCGAAAGGCGAGGCGCGATATAGCGAGGGATCACTGTACTTATTTTATATCCTTTTAAAGGAATACTCAACCAAAAAATATATTTCTATATGTTTATACTTGTGTATTTACAGAATAAGTAGTGCACATCATACACAGGAAACTCTTCCTCATAGAAATGGCAATTTGAATTTCAAGAGTCCTGTTTTCACTTCAAAAAATGACTCCCATGAGGCTTTAATTTCATATTCATGATGTTTGCTGATTATTCTAGAAGTATAAATTTAACAATGTTTAGCAAAAAGGCATGTGTTTTGCTTGTTTTGTGCATATGCCTGGATAACTGCAACACAAATATAATGTGAGATCCCCCCCCCTCCCCCCCTGGACGTTGTTTACATTGTTAGTTGTTGTACAACTTTGGTTACTATATGCTTCTATTATATCATAAACTTTTCACTCTCCATTCTGCATGAAAAAATGATTAAAATATTTTCTTGGCCATCATGACAAACTACATGGAGTAAGTCACATTAAAAAATATTTTTGGGTGGAGTATTCTTTTAATACACAGCTGTATCTATGTATAGCGCCTGATGACCATGATGCTCTTGGCTCACTGACCCAATGTCTTAGCAGTATTTCTGAATGAATGAATTTTAACTTTTTCAAATTAAATAAGTTATAAAACAGAAATCTTAATGATTTGCAAACATGGATATAGTGAGGATGTTAGAAATAAACTTGATGCTTTAGGTTTAAAAATTAAGGTGAAGGTAAAGAATTTAGGAGTAAACATCAATTTTGAACTAAATGTTCACGCATAACGAGATTACAGGGATTGCATTCTTTCACTTAAGGAATAAAGGAAAAGTTAAACCTCTTATAAACAGTAGAAGACACCAAAAAATTAATTCACGCTTTTGTTTTTAGTCGACTAGATTACTGTAATGCACTCCTAACAGGGTTACCTAAGAAAGACATAAATTGTTTACAATAGTGCAGAATGCAGCAGCCAGAATCTTAACTAGAATAAGAAAATTTGAGCACATTTCACCAGTTTTAGCGTTATTACATTGGTTACCTGTGTCGTTCAGAATTGACTTTAAAATACTACTAATGGTTTACAAAGCCTTAAATAATCTTAACCCGTCCCATAATTTGGAATGCCTGTTCCCCTACACTCCAAGTCGTAACTTTAGATTTTCGAATGGGGAGGTCTGCTTATAATTTCAAGAGCCAAGCTTAAAAGAAGTGGTTAGGCAGTCTTTTGCTGTTATGCACTTAAAATACAGAATACTTTACTAGTTGACATTTGTCAGGCTAACAGTGTGGAACATTTTAAAAAAACTTTTTTAAAACTCATTACTTTAATTTGGCTTTTTTGTAACTATTTTTCAGTTGTATTCTTAATAGACTACATGAGCATAGATAGAATTATCACATCCTTCAGTGATCTGCTGTTTGTACTAATCCCCACTATTCTCTGCTTTTTGTTTCTGGCTCATCTGAGGTGGTGATCTGCGCCACCACCACCTGATCAAAGCACCATGCAACGTTGTGATGTGGGAATGAAGGCGAATGTCTCATCTGTTCACGAGACCAACTTAATCAAATCCTATCATGTGAAGTATGAAAACTAAGATGTTTGATTTAGAAACATTTATGTAAGGTAGAATGCTCAGTGGGGGCTAGGCAGACTTTTGGCTTTGGAACCCCTGCAGAGTTTGTTTTTTTTTTTCCCCCAACCTAACTGGAGTTTTTTTTTTCTGTCCTCCCAGCCACCTGACCTTACATTGTTTGTTTGCTATTTACTCTTTAATATATATTGCCTAATATTCATTTTTTCTCTTCTTGTAACTTTCTTTTGTCATCTTGTAAAGCACTTTGAGCTACATTGTTGTAAGAAAATGTGCTATATAAATAAATGCTGTTATTGTGTTTTAACATTTAAAATTTTTGTGAATTATTAAAAAGCCTTCTACCCATTGAAATATGTTTTAATAATTACTACTAGCATTTGATTAAAGGAAATTCACTCACTCTATTCTAATATCAATATTAAAATAGTAGAACACACAGATTCCCAATATCTATGACACTGCTTATTAGTGCTGGGCGGTATACCGGTTCGTACCAAAACCGTTTTTTATTTTTGTTATGATATGGATTTTTCTTATACCGCAACACCGGTTTAAATTGCCTAAATGACGTTCGGAACGTGGCACAGCGGGAAACTGTTCAAGTGGGGACCTTTTCACTGCTACACCGCTGATCATAGAGGTGTTGCGCGGGGGCTCTTTTTCACTGCTACACCACTAAATAGGTAGTGGTAGTGTAGGTATTGCATGGTGAAAATGGACAGAGAACATTCCGAAACTGAAGCTGTAGCTGACAATAATGTAGAACATGATCCCACAGAAGAATTTTTGCCGAAAAAAAGGAGCCACGGCTGTTGCCTGGAGATACTTTGGTTTTAAAAGGTTGGATGTGGACCATTATGTTCAAATGTGTAAATACTGTTTCTATACTACTGGATAATACTGCAAGCCAAGTTGTACTTGTTTTATTTTTTTTCAATACAGTGTAATGTACCTGGGGTACTGTGTAATAATGTGACGACACGTTGACCTTATTCTCGAAATTTCCACTTTAATCTCGACGCTTGTGACGAGAATAAAGTCAACATGTTGACTTTATTCTCGTAATTTGTCATTAAAGTAGAACATCGTAAACTAAACTTCATCGTAAAATGAATATTTAATTTAGTAGATTTTCTCAAACCCCATCATAAGTTATGTAGCACATTAAATGCTTTGTGTTAAATGTTCCCCGAGCCATGTTAAATCAGTACATGCTACTTAAACTGACTTCCTCTTGTACTGCGGTGGCGCCCGCAGCGATCGCCGCACAGAATACATTCACTCCATTATATTTCTGCTCTCTGAACATTTAGAATGCTAAGATAAATACTTGATATAATTTTCATGATGAAATGCATTAAAGCACGTATTAATCATGTGGGGGCACGGCGGCATGGAGGTTGCACTGCTGCCAAGCAGCAAGGATGTCTCGGGTGTACCCTGCCTTGAATTTGCATGTTTTTCTAGTGGGTTTACTCGGTGTGCTTCAATTTTCTTTCAAAGTCATGTAGAATGTGGGGTTTTGTTATGCTATATGTTATGCTGCTAGTGTATATTTTGCTTGTATTCACCCTGCGATGTGCTGGCGACTCGTTCAGGATTTGCTCCTGTGTCGCACACAATGCTTTCTGGGATGGGCGCAACTCTGAATGGATGGCATAATTAAACATGTATAACGAAGATATTTCTAAAGTTCTAAACACTCCATGGGTTAAGTTTATAACTAGTTTCAATTTCACAAAGACGTTTATCGTGTGGTGATTGGTTATGTGGAGAAAGAAAAAGGAAGGATAGGAACTGGGGTTTAGGTACGTCAGACAGACAGCACACGTGCAATAAAGAAAGCCCACTCAGAAGAACTTCCATTGAATTCTGTGTTCGTGTCTCCGACCAACAGATCACAAACCCAACATTTACACAATATTTAAGTTAAACCTTTGTGATACCCATTCATACATCCAGTTTTTTAGAGCCTCGTCACATCTGCCATAAAGTTCTCTACACTGAACATACACCTGGGGACCCCTTACTGCGAGGGAGCAGCACTACTGCCTCACTACCGTGCATGTTTAATACCTGCTTTAATGCATTTCATCATGAAAATGATATCAAGTATTTATCTTAGCATTCTAAATTTTCAGAGAGCAGGAATATCATGAAGTGAATGGATTCTGTGCAGTGATCGCTGCTGGCGCCTCCTCTTAGTGCGGAGGAAGTCAGGTTAAGAATCGTAGTTTTTAACAACTGGTTCAGGGAACACTTAACACAAAGCATTTAATGTGCTGCATTAACTTATGACGGGGTTTGAAAAAATCTAGTAAATTAAACATTGCTTTTAGGATTAAGTTTTGTTTACGACATTCTACTTTAATTATAAAATAAACTATGAGAATAAAGTAGAAATATCGACTTTAATCTCGACATAAACGGCGAGAATAAAGTGGAAATGTTAATTTTAATCTCGACATAAGCGTCAAAATTAAAGTGGAAATGTTGAGAATAAAGTCAACATGTTGACTTTATTCTCGACATATAGTTTGTTTTTTCTTCCCTGTGTCCGTATTTTTTTTCTTCACCGTGGCCCTAATACGATTCCGCAGGGCTATACCACAAATAGCATTATAAATGCAAGTTGCTGTTTTATTATTTATGTATATAGCTTAGCTTGAAGCAAGGTCCATATTAATGCAGTTTGCCTAAATGATGGTTCAGTTGGTAAAGATGTCATCACCAAGTTGCACTTGTTTTATTTTATTTTAATTTTGGTGAATACAGTAATCCCTCCTCCATCGCGGGGGTTGCGTTCCAGAGCCACCCGCGAAATAAGAAAATCCGCGAAGTAGAAACCATATGTTTATATGGTTATTTTTATATTGTCATGCTTGGGTCACAGATTTGCGCAGAAACACAGGAGGTTGTAGAGAGACAGGAACGTTATTCAAACACTGCAAACAAACATTTGTCTCTTTTTCAAAAGTTTAAACTGTGCTCCATGACAAGACAGAGATGACAGTTCAGTCTCACAATTAAAAGAATGCAAACATATCTTCCTCTTCAAAGGAGCAAACAAATCAATAGGGTTGTTTGGCTTGTAAGTATGCGAAGCACCGCGGCACAAAGCTGTTGAAGGCGGCAGCTCACACCCCCTCCGTTAGGAGCAGAGAGAGAGAGAGAGAGAGATAGAGAGAGAGAGACAGATAAAAAAATCAATACGTGCCCTTCGAGCTTTTAAGTATGCGAAGCACCGTGCAGCATACTTAAAAGCTGCACACAGAAGGTAGCAACGTCAAGATAATCTTTCAGTATTTTTAGACGAGCGTCCCTATCGTCTAGGTGTGCGAACAGCCCCCCTGCTCACACCCCCTACGTCAGGATCACAGATAGTCAGCGCAAGAGAGAGAGAAAGAAAAGTAAGTTGGGTAGCTTCTCAGCCATCTGCCAATAGCGTCCCTTGTATGAAATCAACTGGGCAAACCAACTGAGGAATCATGTACCAGAAATTAAAAGACCCATTGTCCTCAGAAACCCGCGAAGCAGCAAAAAATCCGCGATATATATTTAAATATGCTTACATATAAAATCCGCGATGGAGTGAAGCCGCGAAAGGCGAAGCGCGATATAGCGAGGGATTACTGTACTGTGTAATACACCTGGGCTTGAAGTCTTGAAGTAATAGTGCAACTATCAGTAATAATACTATTATTTATTTTATTGTTATTATTTATTAGTTTAAATATTATGCAGTTTAATGATGGTAAAGCTGTTTTAAAAGTCACTTTAACGTGTCAGTGGACAGAGATGGTTAACATTAACAGAAAGTGTAGTTGGTTTACAAAAGATATTTACTATTTATTCCTTTTCTAAGACATGTTCAGTGCAATACAACTTTTGACAAGCACCTCTGGATATTTTACTAAGTCTAAATGTCTCTTTGGATGGTTGAAAAAATGTTGTCAAAATTATAGTTTAAGTTTTTGCAAAATTTTTTCCATAAAAAGGTTCTATATTTTGACTGCATCTGTCATGCAGTGTGATTCCTTCTCTTCATTAGTGCCACCCCCATGAAAACTATCACTTTATGGGGCCATGCAAAGCTGTATTAATACTTGTGTGCACAATAAAATGTTTTTTTTTTTTTTACAATGTACAATGCTCATGACAGTGGAATAGGTTATTCTTAGTCAGTCTACTGCAGTAATAGCAGTGGAAATGTGGTTAATATCCACTCAAGCATGGGAAAAAATACCGTCTAATACCATGAAACCGGGATAATTTAGAAAAATACTGTGATATAGAATTTTGGTCATACCGCCCACTCCTACTGCTTATGTTTAATCCTCAATGGTGGACTTCATTTATTTAACTGTATTAACTGTTGTACCATGTTAGCCATTATGGATGTAATGAGAAGTCAAGCAAAATGACACCTTTTATTAGCTAACTAAAATGATTATAATATGCAAGCTTTACTTATTGATTGATACTATCAATCCAATATACATTTGCAACATAGCTACAAAAATTACCCAAAACCTAGGACAGACATTATTAAAACCAGCAATTGGTTAAAATAATTCAATTTATTTTCAAACTAGTTAAAAATCTTATTCTGGGCTGTGAAAGCCAGACGCCCTTGTCCACAGCACCTAGTACAACCCTAGGTGACGTATCAACTCCATTACAGAACACAGTCACACACACATCCTCAATTGCTGCCAATTAACTTGACACATACTTCTTTGGAGATGTGAGAGGTAAAGTGGGGAATATCTAAAATATACAACTAATGAAGATATTTCTTCTGAACTTTTGTTGTCATTTTGTAGTCTTAATTTAAGATAAGACAGCTTTGACCTTAATTTCCAGTTTTCCCAAGAGTTATTGGGAAAGCCTAATGTTACGTTGGCACTTATAATTATAAGGATTAAAAGGATATATTAGAAATAGCTTGCTCTCTTTCTCTCCCCCCCCCCCCCCCCCCTTCAGTCCCTGTGAGGCTAGACCACACTTCACAAAGTCCCAGTCCTCTGACATGCCTAGAGATAGAGCATGTCCAAAACAAAACACGCCCGCCCGCAGCATTGTATAAGGATTAATATAGAGATATCTATTGAAAATACAGTCCAAATACTATAAGCATAAAATATAATTTTGAACGGTCTTGAGAGAGTAAACCCAGGGAATGATGTTAAACAGTAGCCTTGGATAAGCACAGTAAGCCCTAATAAAGTAAACCAAGAGTATGATGCTAAACAGCCTTCATAAAAAAAGGGTACATATACATACATATATACACACATATAACTGTAATTAAAACATAAGCAAAAAGTGGCAGAGAAGTAAATAGGATGTATAATTATGGTACCAGTATCATTGCAAGCAGATCCACCAGAACTGTAAAATCTTCTTTGTCATGCCAGGACAGAATTGCGACCCACAATCATATTTCAAAAAAGTGTCGGGATCAGTTTTTTTGAGTCTTTTTTCTGCTTCCTCCATTACAGAGTACACACACATACCCTCACTCGCTGCCAATTAACTTGACACATACCTCTTTGGAGATGGGGAATAATAATTGGAGAATACCTAAAAATATATAATAAAACAGTGATCGTACCCAGAAGGTGTAAGGCAACACGGTAAACTATTGCACTATAGTGCCCCTCTAAAAACATAAAAAATGCCTTGTTCAGTAAAGTCTTCATACTACAATAGTTGTAAGCTACAGTATATGATCAAACTTAAATTAAGGGGTAAATTATCAAGGGTCAGGTTTATATATTTTTTAATTGTTATTTATTGCACAGAAATAGGAAATGTGGAAATTAGCAATAAAAGTCAAACATTTCCTTAACAATGTGTGTGTAACAATATGCTAACATCTTAGAACTTACAATATGTCTACTGAAAATTTTACTTTGATATTCTGAGAAATAACAGATAAATAAAGCAATCTACTGTACAGAATCAGGGCTTTGAGCTTAAAATTCTGCTAGTGTTACCATTACATGTATAGGTTTCACTTCACAATTAAAACTGTTTGGAAACATAAAGCAAATACAGTAATCCCCTCGCTATATCGTGCTTCGCCTTTCGCGGCTTCACTTCATCGCGGATTTTATATGTAAGCATATTTAAATATATATCGCGGATTTTTTGCTGGTTCGCGGATTTCTGCGAACAATGGGTCTTTTAATTTCTGGTACATGATTCCTCAGTTGGTTTGCCCAGTTGATTTCATACAAGGGACGCTATTGGCAGATGGCTGAGAAGCTACCCAACTTACTTTTCTCTCTCTCTCTCTTGCGCTGACTTTCTCTGATCCTGACGTAGGGGGATTGAGCAGGGGGGCTGTTCGCACACCTAGACGATACGGACGCTCGTCTAAAAATGCTGAAAGATTATCTTCACGTTGCTACCTTCTGTGCAGCTGCTTCCTGAAGCGACATGCTGCACGGTGCTTCACGGTGCTTCGCATACTTAAAAGCTCGAAGGGCACGTATTGATTTTTGCTTGTTTGTTTTTCTCTGTCTCTCTATCTCTCTCTCTCTCTCTCTGCTCCTGACGGAGGGGGTGTGAGCTGGAGGGGGTGTGAGCTGCCGCCTTCAACAGCTTTGTGCCGCGCGGTGCTTCGCATACTTAAAAGCCAAACAGCCCTATTGATTTGTTTGCATTCTCTGTCTTTATGACAGTCTCTGCTCCTGACGCACACTCCTTTGAAGAGGAAGATATGTTTGCATTCTTTTAATTGTGAGACAGAACTGTCATCTCTGTCTTGTCATGGAGCACAGTTTAAACTTTTGAAAAAGAGACAAATGTTTGTTTGCAGTGTCTGAATAACGTTCCTGTCTCTCTACAACCTCCTGTGTTTCTGCGCAAATCTGTGACCCAAGCATGACAATATAAAAATAACCATATAAACATATGGTTTCTACTTCGCGGATTTTCTTATTTCGCGGGTGGCTCTGGAACGCAACCCCCGAGATGGAGGAGGGATTACTGTAGGCTGTAATCAGGTAAATATAGCACAAGAGCCCGAGCAACAGTGTAAAAGTGAAAGAAAAAATGCAATACTGCAAGAATATCAAGTAATTGGATGGACTAATGCAAATTTAAGATTGCATTATCTTTGTAGATAGGCAACTGTAAAACTTATGTTAATATAGCTAATTGACATTAACTGTGGTTTTAAATTAAAATGGGGTATGTGTTGTAAATTCCCCCAGAAATGCAGTCCTTTTGGTTGATAAAAATTTAAAGGGCTGGCACAAAAGATTAATAAAACAATCTTTCATAGAAATAGTTCAGGAGATGTATAAATAATAATGTTATTGAGTTCATTGCTAATAGGACCACAAGCTACATTCTGCTCTCTTTCTAATCTCCTAATTTTCTCAATTCAGTTAAACGGACATCCTCATGAAACATACAAGTGGAACAAATGGAAGTTCAGGTGATGAGATGAGACAAGATAGCAAGCTTAGACATATTTATTTTACTTAAATTAGAAAGGGGTTTATGCAAGACTTGCTTTCATTTATTTTGCCTGTGTATTTGCAGGGAGTGAAAAAATAAAACATTTAAAATAATTTTATAATGGCAATATTATCTTTTTGGGCTAGTAAGTTATTTGTCCTTTATAAGAATAAGTAGAGCAGAACACATTTAAAGTTAACTAGAGTAAAGTAATAGGATGCTATTCAAAATCATTCAAGAAATCAAAAATTAACCCAAAATAAAACTTCAGAATTGAAGAAAAATAATAAGACAGAATTATGAAATTCTAAAGACAGCCAACTTGTCTAGAATTACCTTGAACTACCTAGAATTAACCTAGCACAAGAATCTAATTAGAAAAGGCAAAAAAGTAAAGAAAATTATAAATTAAAATAAGAAATTCAACCAAAATAAATTAAATAATCATAACAAGCAATTAGCAAATGTAAAAATCTTGTTTAAAAATCATTACATTAACTTAGTAGTACAATTCATAATCTAGTGAAACTACACTAAAGCTGTACAAGACAAAAGAAAAACACAATGAAAAAATGCAAAGATACACTGAAGAGTCCAATAATTAATAATGAAAATGGTATAATTGAATGAGTGATCTGTCAAAACTCACCATATAGAAGCAAACTATTTTTATGCTATTCCATGTTTTTCTTATTTTCTGTTCAATGATGTTGTATAGATGAAGTAACATCTCCTTCTCTCTCTCTTTCTGTAGTTCCAGTATTCTAGTAGTAAAAGAATGGTCAAGTAGGAGGTGAGGTCCATTAGCAACAGCAAGGGCAAACATGAATATACAAACAGTGAATGCCTTATCTCTAAACTTCTTCCTTTAGTTTACATGTATGAAGAATTCAATACTCTTCCAGCAGTAATAGAGACTGTCAGGAAGGTACCTATTGTTTCAGAAATTATAAAGGGAGTAGTGTTTCTTAGATTAAATTGCCTAAAATCTAACAAATCATCAAGACCCAGAATTATGTATTTTGGAGTGTAAATGGAATTTAGTGACAACAAAAATAAAACTCCTGATACATACTTTTATAAAATCACTGCATACCAGAGAACCTCCTAAAGACAGCAAATATTATCCCATTATAATAAAAGGGTTATCAAGCAGATCCCAATAACTGTAGGCAAGTAAGCTTAACATCATTGCTAAATTTAGTGAAGCAATTAATAAATAAAGGACAAGAATCACATTGCAAGAACAGGTGTATTAGTTAACAGTCAGTGTGGGATTAGACTGTGTTTCAGTAATATGTTGGAAATCTGTAAGGAAGCAACAATAGCATACGATCAGAGAGGTGCATAATATATTATTTATTTTGTTTTTCAGAAAAGTTTTGATAAGGTGCAAAATGAGAGGCCAGTGATCAAACTAAATCCATAGAAGATTAAATTTAACGCAAGTAAATGTAAAGTATTACTCATTACTACACAAAACAGGTAACTACCAAAAGAGATATCATCCTCTTTAATAAAATCCCTTTGTGCGTTCAGGTGTCCGTGTGTGTGTGTCTTCTGGTGAAGTGCGCATGCGCGGGGCACGGTGCGATGCGCGATATTACTGTCAGAGAAAGTTAGAGGCGTTACGGAAATACAAACCAGTATTACTGCGAGAGGAAATTAAAGGTACACAATACAGTGACGCATATTACAGCCACATACAAGCCAGTATTACTGTCAGAGGAGATTAAAGGCATGTTACCGACGCGCACGCCTGTATTACTGCCAGAGAAAATTAAAGGTATATTACGGATGTACAAGCCAGCGGACGTACAAGACAGTATTACTGTCACAGAAAATTAAAGACACACAATACACGGCGGCAGCCCACAAAGAACCGGTCAGCTCAGCAAGTAAACATCAACAAAAGAAAGGCTGAAAGAAAGAAAAATACGACCAACAAAAAGAATGAGGTCAAAGTCCCTTGCCATTTAATATAGACTGTTCCTACTAATGTTTATGCACTACTGTTCTAGCACCCGTTATTGTAACGGGCTAAATGACAAGTTTTTAAATATAAAGTGAAATAGATATTTGACCATACCGCCGACTAATATCTTACATTCCTAAACATAGAAGGACAACTGAGAGAAAATGAAAAAAATGTCAGATTAAGTTAAATGCCATCCTGAACAAATGTACTTTAAGTTGTGTTTTAAACAAATTAACAAAGTAAGCAGATATAATTACTTCAGAGATGCCATTCCAAGGTCTGGGTAGAACAGAATAAAAGGTTCCGTCATTTACAGAGTATATGTTAGTTTAGGACATGACAAAACAGATGACATCTGCTAATCAGAGAGCTCAAACAGGAGAGCAGTGCTGCAGGAGGTTACTGATAAAGTCCATTGCAAGGCTATGTCAGCTTTATAGATTAGCAACATAATTTTTATGAAGTTGAGATAACAGATCAGAAGATGTACCTGCTAACACAGCAGAGTTTTATAGCAGTCAATGCAGAATGTGATAAACGTATGACAAAGCCTCTCAGAAACCAAAATGGACAGAATAAAGAGGACAGAGGATGTGTTGTGTTGATGGATGTAGGAAACCTGCTTAACATGATTTGAATTGAACAAGAAAGGAAGGAATTCAAAATGGCATCAATATTAAGACAAATGTATGACCATGTCATCACTGAAAATGAATGAAAATAACCTAGGTTCCTAAAGTTGGGCTTTGGTGCCAATCAGCACAATCTCAGTTTTCCTTCCACAGCCTAGCCATACAGATTTCAACAGTGTTAAACTTTAGCAGATTTTTAAATCAACAAGTGTCAACTATAGTGCGAGTGAACACTGGTGCATGTGCACAGGATTTAACCAGGATAGGTGCTGATTTTGGATATTAGGTGCATAGATTAACAAATTAACTTACTGAATGCACTGACAAACAGATTTTTTAAATGAAGTAAAACAAATGAAAAACAAAAAAATCAATGCTCATTGTTTACTTCTTGTGAGGATCAGGATGGGACCCAAAATCATACTGGAAAAGTGGGCAGTAGTCTTGAGTAAAGAGAAAAAAATGTTTTTGCCATTGCAACAAGTGAAAAATATTAAAATAATCTTTTTAGACAGGGAAATAAAAGTCTGTTATACATATGAAACATTTATACAAAGTATTTAGTTAAATGTCCAAAATAAAAAAAAATCAAAATGCCAATACATTGTATATTCCAGTTATGCAAAATAAATATACATAATACAAATATAATTACAAAATTTCTAGGTAGAGGTATACTGTGTATAATAACAGAGAAAATGAAACAAGAGACAAAAATATTTTTAGACACATGTGCACAGAACAGCTAGATGAAGAACATTCTGTGCTTAACAGAGAGAATGAGAGAACGATGTGGGAGGAAAGGGTACAACAAACCATACAGTAAGATTATATATTTAACTTGGTTGGTTTAATTAGTGTCATCAATAGGAAAACTGAATTCTAAGTATTTTACATTTAACTTGACATGCAACATAGCATAATGTACTTTTTCTATATGAAAGATTTTCTTGTTTGTTGCTTGAAAACTGCAAAAATTAATGAGCACTGTGAGAAACAGCAATACTACATAAGCTGGTAAAAGTGAAAATCCAAAACAAACACAATAAGCATTTTATTACACTGTATCTTTGTTCATTTATTTTTATTATACAGCCTACATTTCACATCTGCCAACTGCTGGAGTGATAAGGCAAAGTCTTCTCCTTTCAAACCAAGTAACTTTACAATTGCTATTAACTGTAGCAATGCAAAAATGTTTGTCTCTCTGTTTTAAAGAATTAGAACCAGACCCTTTAATCTTTCAATAGGCTGATGATGTTGTTACTTGTTAAGACATCAAGACAGGACAGCTAAAGAGTCAGCTGCCAAGAAGTGGAATCTGTAGTTTGCTAGTTAGTAATTTAGTCCCTCACCTTTGACAACTGCAAACTGACAGACTACATTAAACTTACTTAATGCATTGTCTTTGGCCCGGAGGTCTTCACTGTTTACTTATAATAATAATATAATTCATTACATTTATATAGCGCTTTTCTCAGTACTCAAAGCGCTATCCACACAGGGAGGAACTGGGAAGTGAACCCACAATCTTCCACAGTCTCCTTACTGCAAAGCAGCAGCACTACCACAGCGCCACTACTAAGCAGACAGACATTAGGGTGTGTAATTGAGACATTACCACAGAGTAAATACAGTATTCATTTAAATACACATGGAAGATCATGCTTAATAGCATCTTCTCATTCCAAGATCAGCTTTGGTCATGAATTCTAAATTAATGATTATCATACAAATAACTGCATTGCATGACTAAATTACATTTTATACTACTACTATAGGGTGGCACGGTGGCGCAGTGGGTAGCGCTGCTGCCTTGCAGTTGGGAGACCTGGGGACCTGGGTTCGCTTCCCGGGTCCTCCCTGCGTGGAGTTTGCATGTTCTCCCCGTGTCTGCGTGAGTTTCCTCCCACAGTCCAAAGACATGCAGGTTAGGTGGATTGGTGATTCTAAATTGTCCCTAGTGTGTGCTTGGTGTGTGGGTGTGTTTGTGTGTGTCCTGCGGTGGGTTGGCACCCTGCCTGGGATTGGTTCCTGCCTTGTGCCCTGTGTTGGCTGGGATTGGCTCCAGCAGACCCCCGTGACCCTGTGTTCGGATTCAGCGGGTTGGAAAATGGATGGATGGGATGGATGGACTACTACTATAGTTTAAGTTAATCAGCATACTAGAAACAAAAATACATCTTAAAGAAAATAATTTATTGAAAATGAAAGTAGAAAGGTAGATGGACAATCAGGCAGGCATACAGGCCACACTGTATTAAAATTAAAATGTACAAAGTGCTATGATGGAAAACAGACATATGCCAGTCTAGCACAGCAAAATTCTACTATGCACTGGCAATGCTTCACTCATTTGGGACTGGTAGTGTTTACTGAATATACCCACTGTTCCTGGATGTCTGTAAGTTTCCTTCTACTCTACATAATCACTGAATTCAATTACTTCTTGTGATATCATCTCTACACCTTTTCACATAAACATCTGAATAAAAATCTCCCTCTTCTACTTTTCTCTGAAAAGTTTTGTCAAACATTTTCTACAGGACAGTAGTGAGACCGGCTATGTTATATGGGTTGGAGACGGTGGCACTGACCAGAAAGCAGGAGACAGAGCTGGAGGTGGCAGAGTTAAAGATGCTAAGATTTGCATTGGGGGTGACGAGGATGGACAGGATTAGAAATGAATACATTAGAGGGTCAGCTCAAGTTGGATGGTTGGGAGACAAAGTCAGACAGGCGAGATTGCATTGGTTTGGACATGTGCAGAGAAGAGATGCTGAGTATATTTTGGGGGAATAATGCTAAGGATAGAGCTGCCAGGCAAGAGAAAAAGAGGAAGGCCTAAGAGAAGGTTTATGGATGTGGTGAGAGAGGACATGCAGGTGATGGGTGTAACAGAACAAGATGCAGAGGACAGAAAGATATGGAAGAAGATGATCCGCTGTGGCGACCCCTAACGGAAGCAGCCGAAAGAGGAAGAAGAAGTTTTGTCAAACATATACTAGATAGATAGATAGATAGATAGATAGATAGATAGATAGATAGATAGATAGATAGATAGATAGATAGATAGATAGATAGATAGATAGATACTTTATTAATCCCAATGGGAAATTCACAAATTATCATTATACTGCAGTTTGTAAGATTTGATGGGGTTCAGTATTAACAGTAAAATCTTAAAAAAATGAGTGCGAGTGTATTCCCATGTGGGGTTTAAAATGAAGTTCATAATTATAGTAGATCCCTTGAAGATTTACCATTTCAAACAGATTTATCATAAACCAAGTACTAAGCATGATCCAAACATTAACACCAGATTTCATCCAAAAAAGGGATTTCCAAATGGGCAAACACTTTGAGAAAATGACAGAAATGGAAAACGTAATAAAACAGCACAGAACATTCTCTTTTATAGTTATTCTAAATAGAAACAGGAAATGGATCAAAAGTAGCACAGAAGTAATCACTGTCTAATTAGTTTCCTGACATGTTTACAGCTTGATTTAATAATATATTGTGATAAAATAAAGGTGGATGGCAATGTGGTTGGTTTAGCTGTTTCACTGCTCAAGGAGACTGGATATAAATTATTGCACCTGTTTCTTTCTGGGTACTCTAATTTATTTATAAACCACAGGTCAGTTCTGTACAACTGTACTCTTTAAATGTATTCATTATATACTTAAGAGTACTGTATATGCTTAAGCAAATATTTAAATAAAATTCCAGACATTAACCTTTACACATTGTACATGTAAAGTGCATTAATAAGACATATGCTATTTGGAGTTTAAATGGATTTAGTAGAGCTTTTTTAGGTAGGAGGTATAAATATGATTTTTAGAAAAATATGTGGCAAAAAGTGTGCTCTTAACAATAATTTTAAAATTGTAGATTGAAAACATAGGCATAGACTGTGAAAGAGTAAAAGCGTCCATATTTTGTGACATATCATTAATTATACTTTGTCACCATAAAAGAATAACATCTCCTGTGTGCCTTGCAATAGACTGACATCCCATTCAACATACTGTCCTACTTTTTGTCTGTACTGTAAGTATAGTCTCAATTCCCCTGTGATCCCAAATGATTCTGAAGCTGGAAGGATGAATAATCTGTGCAATGTGTGTCAAAGTAACAGAAAAAAAGATCAGGATTCACAGTTTAAGAATGTAAATGGTAAATGCCCAGAAAAATTAGGACAAAATACTTTATAAAAATTACCACCAAATAAACAAGGATGACGCAAAGCAGAAACTCATATGAAATTTTAGACCCAAGAACAATCGAAAACATTTATAATCCATAAGAACAATGTTTTTTTTGGTGGACTGATACACCATTAGTAAGGTTTCTCTATATTCTTTTTTTTTTAAATGGTGTCCGTGGGGGCACTTGATCTCCCTTGGACTATATTATCATTATCAGAAATGATGAACATATGACATGTATTCATTTGTAATTGTTGCTGTCCACTTGTGAAGTGATATATTACAGAACAGCTGGAAATTGTATATAGTAATATATGTGTATTTCTTTATAAGTAACTGAAACTAGAAGCTGTAGGCATCAGAGGTAACCTACAAAACTCTATCTGTAGTTGGTTAACCAGCAGGAGAGAAAGGGTAAGAGGAGAATGCTCCACCTTGACCAAGGTCATCAGAGGAGTCCCTCAATGGTATGTCCATGGACTGTTACTTTTTATGATTTACATTAATGACATTGAATCTGTTATAGTTAGCAAACTTGTGTATTTCGCAGATGACCATATCTAGAGGAATAGCAGACATTAAGGAAGCAACAAAAAGAATTGAAAATGACTTGGACAACATTCATAACTGGGTGAACACTTGGAAAATATAGTTTAATGTTGAAAAGTGCAAAGTGCTACACATGTACAAAAGGAACATTAATTATAAATACAAAATCGGAAGTAACTCCTGAAAACGATTTAGGGGTTTATGTTGATGCAACATTTTCATTGACTAAGCAATGCACAGAAGCAATTAAAAAGGGAAATAAAATGTTAGGTTATATAATAAAAACTGTTAAAATTAAGTCAATGGACGTTATGCTCAAATTATACAATGCTCTGGTAAGAACGCATTTGGAGTATTGTGTGCATTTACGGTCACCACGGTATAAGAAAGACATAGTAGCATTTGAAGCTGTGCAGAGGAGAGCAACCAAGTGCATCCCAGACTGACAGACTCAGAAAATTAAACCTGTTTAGGCTTGAAAAGAGGAGACCATGTGGGGACCTAATCCAGGTGCTTAAAATCCTCAAAGGAACTGATAAAGTAGATTGAGCAACTTTCTTTCAGCATAAGGGTGAATCATGTTCTCAAGGACATTTGTGGAAATTAAGGTGAATTGCATTTAAAACTGAAGACCGGAAGCACTTCTTTACTCCAAGAGTTGTGGGACTTTGGAACAAACTACCGAGACATGTAGTTGAAGCAGAAATCCTGACAACCTTCAAGAAGAATCTAATGAGATATTAGGACAGCTTAGCTATTAGCTAAATAAACGGGTTACATGAACTGAATGGTCTTCTCTTGTTTGTAAAATTTCATATATTCTAATCTATATATATAAAATTCTTTTCGTGTTTGAAACGGAAATTTCGTATGACCACGTGATATGGAAATTACGTATGAACACAGAACATATTAAAATACAGGAACTAATCACTTCGTTTGTGGATGCCATTTTTATATCGTCTTTAAGAATTGTTATCATTTGTGTGCGCCCCGCGTCACCCTCTCCCACCCCTCCTGTCTGGACTACAGCGCTGAGCCGTCCGCCGCCAGGAGCGTTCTGATAGAGAAGTTTTATTTATTCGTCCACGTGACTGTCGCTGAAACTGCCACATTTTAACTTTTTTTTATTTGGCAGTACTTGATAGTAGAAGAGATGAGGAAAACAGCTTTGCGTCTTTTTACATTTTAACTGCGCCGAGCTGTAAACAATGTGAAGACAAGACCACCTTCAGCGGCAAGGGGTCGTGAGAACAAAGAGGACGCTGGGAGGCGCAGAATGTTGGGCTGCTCCGCCAAGTCGAGTGCTTCACAGTTTCGGGCAGCATCCTCTCTTCTCGCACTGTTTGTGACACTTCAAGTCCCCCGTCAGCTCCTGGGAGAGTGGAAATCTTTGCGAATGAGTGTAATCGGCGCCATTGATGCAGGACTCTGTTTGTATATTGCCCTGCACAACTACTTATTGTCCCTTAAGGTAAGTTCGGGTCACTAAAACCCCACAACATTCAAGGTTGCTTTTGTGATTAATTATTTTAACAAGTAAATCACAGGCATGTAATGCAAGGTTGTCAGGCAAAAATTTGGACGATCACATAGAAAATGTAATTTCTATACCACAGCGGTCGTGTAGTGCTTTTCACAAGGGATCTACTACTTACCTGTTGTGGTATAGCGCCTTTAAAATGTAGTTTACCCGAAACCACTCCAGTAGTGCTCAATGTATCTTTACTTCGTAAATGTTAATGTTTTACTGTTTAATAACTTATAGACTACATTTTATTTTTTTCCCTTGCACTCAGTGAGCGAAGCCACTGGGTAATCAACTAGTTCATGATATTTTTCTATTTAGGTGTCAACATTATTTTTTGTATTTATGTTGCATGTCTTTTATCCATTACATTTTTGTAATTACTGTATATTGTGCTGGGCTCATATGTGGAAGTGTTGTTAAATGAGAATAAATTCAATTACTTAGATGACTGAATGGCCACTTCACAAAACTGTAAATATAAAAACAATGTTTATTAACCAAATGGACAAGCATTCTCTTCTAGCTAAAAAAATATGAATAATAAGCTACAAATTCTTAAAGAGTACTTTACACTTTTAAAACTGTGTAATAAAGCAAGCAGATAAAATTTAACTACGAATGGACTCCAAAGAGACACCAAAGCACAGCATAAACTTCACTTTTAAAAAACAAGGCCAAAATACCAATTTATACCTGCAAATAAGCACTGCGCTTTACAAAATAAAGATATGCATTCCCCATGAAAAGTTATTAATTAATACTATTGAGAAAACAGTTCAATGGAAAACAAAAATACTTTCTGAGTGGGCAAATATTGTTTACTTTAGGTCATTATATTTATTTTCATTTCATGCATTGACCAACTGCACAAGGGAATTATGAAAAATAAACAATATTTCCACTAATAATATTGATTGTTTTGAGTGCTTTTTTGCAAGGTGAACAGAAGATGTTATGTTTATATTTGTATAGCTTAAAGGATTAGATGTAGCTCAGCTACTTATTTGGGACTTAAATAGCTTGAAACTGATTTTTTTTTTCTCTTAGTGTTCATTTCAGGGAGCTGTCTACTAAAGAAATGATACAGAAGCGTTGAACCATGCTTATTCAAAGAAACCATCCTTGCAAGCTTATATCTGGTAGTGTTCCAACAGATTGAAAGCTGTTAGACACAGGATTATGGTCCAGTTTCCAGAATGTCTACAAAATAAAATGACACATGTGATGTACAGTTGTAGATTTTCAAGGATGAAGTACAAACATTTTGAGATATCAGTCATCAGGCTAATTAAATTAAACTCTTCAACAGAAATAAACAGACTTTAGAAAATATAAGGATTATTAATGCCAATATAGCTCTTCTCCCAATCACCTAAAATTTTCTGGATAATGACAGGCTGAAACATGGAAGTCCACAATAAGGCATTTTGATTTATTCAGCTATACAATCAGTTCCACATTTTAACGATTATTTGTGTAAAATGTGTATCTCTGTGACATACACTATACCCTTGTGACATCACCTTTCAGTGTTGTTGATGCTATTCTAATGGAATGAATGGTATTCTAAAGGAAGGACCAAAATAAACTATACCTTCCTCCAATTAAAAAACTAATAGCTAATTAAACTCTTACAACACCTCTTCTAATACTTTCTGTTTAAGGAAAGTTAAAAGGAAATTCACCTTAAATATCTTCTTTGAAGTTATACCTTTCACTGCTTGAAGAGGTCCAGTATCACTTCTTGCCCTTCACCTGGACTTCTCCTGATTGTTATATGTACTTTGGTCACACAAACAAAAACTATAGTAATCCAGGTAAGATCTCTACTCAGATAACTTATTATAAAGTAATAGCAGACATCCTTGTATTACTCCTTTCTCATTTTTAAACACTTACATTGTGTTTGTTCCCAATTGCTTAAGCATTCCTCATACCCCATACTCACTAAATGTTGTCACCATTTCTTTTAAGTGAACTTTATTATGTATGCTGCCACCAATTTTTAAAATAAACTTTACAAGCATAAACTGTTTGTATATGAAAATGATACTTTCAGTGTGCACCCAGTCTGAAGTTCTTTTTATTGACTTTGGTTAATAGACATTGCTAGGTGTCTTAATTCCACCTTGGATTAGCTTCTTACTGACTGTATTCTTATCTGAAGAGAAACAATCTACTGTATGTTGAATAGATGATTCAAAACTGCCTTTAGTTAACTTCACAGATGGTGGGAAACAGCAAAATCTTTGAGTGCAGTAACATTTTAAATAAGCAGAAGTAACACAAATAAAAATTGTCTTTGAGAGTAGTAGCGGCTTTATAGTTAAATACGAAAGAGATTCATTTACCTAAACTGCTGGAATATGTGCCTTGATGTCAAAAAGCAGATGTTTGTTAAGGATGTGATGTATCACATTTCTTTAATAATAATTCTTTGCATTTATATAGCACTTTTCTCACTACTCAAAGCAATTGCAGGTTAAGGGCCCTGCTCAAGAGCACAACAGAGCATAGTCCCTACTGGCATTTACAGGATTCGAACCGGCAACCTTCCAATTGCCATAAATATGGCATAATTCATTTTCCTTTTAATAAGACATTCAGTATTTCATACAAAAACCATAGTAATCAAATAAAAAAAACAAACAATAAATTTCAAATCAATTATGTTTACAACTGTCTCTATTTTTGTTATATTCTTAAGCAAACATACATATAAAATATTTTTATCTTTGTGTGGAAAGAAACTGAAATCTGCACAAAACAATCAAGAAAGAATTGTCAGGGACCAGGATGAAACCATCTGCATCATCTTATTTTCTATATTCTGCTCTAAAGTAGGAGCTGAAATCAGCCAACATGTCCAAGGCTTCCTCTAAGCAGAATTTACACATCAAACAAAACAGCAAGCCACTAGCAGAAAGTAAAAAGTATTTCTCTTATAATCTTTTAGATATATTTTATCCAGTCAAACTTTAATTAATTGATTAATAGTACAGGAAATAGTGTGACTAAAGTTCATTTGATATATTAAAAACAATTTCTTAGCAAGTCAGCACCAAAGCCTGTCTGCATGAATATGTTGACTCTGTCCCAGTATGAACTAAGCAATTAAACTATGGCAGTACTGAGAGGGGACCAGGTATAATGTGAGCTATATAACCACTTGCTATGGTAATGAATAATATAGTGTTATTTTGTAAAGCTTCTTACTCAGAAAACACAATCACAGGGTACATTATAATGTAAATACAGAGATTAATCAATATATTTTGCGTGTGCTTATCTATTGCTCACACCATAAGAAGTGGTGCGAGTAGGTTTTTATTCAGTTTTACATATTCATTTATGCAAAGTATTTCAGACACCTAAAAAGAGAACACTTCAATTTGTATTACTAAATAATACATAAAACCTAAAAATATTTAGAAAAAGTGCGAGGTGATTAAAATGTAAATAGTAAGGGATTTAACAAAGTATTAGAAGTGGCAACTGGCATGCAATTTGTTGGTAAGGTATTCTTGATAAAATGAACACTTAAATGTCTACCAGCATATTTAATTTATCAACACTTCTAATTTGTTTTCTTATTGAATAGTGTGCCTAAAGTAGCTATTTCAATTGCAATTGTAAAATAAAAATAATTTTACAAATAATAATACATGTTTGGCACCCATTAATAACAGGAACAAAGGAAAAAAAACTAAAATTAAGGCAAGTTTTCACCTTTAATTTTCTGTACAATCACCAACTGCCACAGCATGCTGCTTCATTAAAACAATAAAAATAAGTTAACAGCACTTAGTAAAAAACATGTTCAAAAACAATCATACATTTATGTAAATGTAACAAATGCTCTTCAAATGCTTTCTGCTACTATACATAAATTAAATGTGATAAATAAAAGCCCCATAATTTTCAGTTAAATTTAAAAAAAATCATAAATTACTTTAATTGTCTCTATTTTACAACATCACAAGCAGTCATCACATCACAACTCTAAGAAATAAATGTTGCTTGTTAATACAGTACTTAAAAAATGGGACATGATTGCTCTATTTGCATTTTAATGTGGTATATTTAATTCTAGGCTGGTTTTGCATTATAGCTGATATTTGAAATGAAAAAAAAAAAACTTTATACAAACAACATGAAATATCTTTAAATGCTGGTCTTATGAAAAGAATGCTATAACTTCCAAACACTTTTAGTCTTACAGTGCTGGTCCAATCCTTGTCTCCAACCCTGAGCAGGTTTCTATACTATACTGCGCTACAATTCTACAAAAAACATTAACAAATGTATAATAATAATAATCTCAGCATCACCAATGAAGCAATGAAATAGTCTCATATGAATTTGGAACGACAAGGTAAAATTGGAAAATTTATAGTAATCTGGGAATGGAAAGAAAATGATTTAAAAAAAATGAACAAGTAATGTGTCCATGTTCAAAAGACTGCATTGAATTCCAGTGGAAAGTATGATATTGGGGTGGCATGGTGGCGCAGTGGGTAGCGCTGCTGCCTCGCAGTTGGGAGACCTGGGGACCTGGGTTCACTTCCCGGGTCCTCCCTGTGTGGAGTTTGCATGTTCTCCCCGTATTTGCGTGGGTTTCCTCCCACAGTCCAAAGACATGCTGGTTAGGTGGATTGGCGATTCTAAATTGGCCCTCATGTATGCTTGGTGAGTGTGTCCTGCGGTGGGTTGGCATCCTGCCTGGGATTGGTTCCTGCCTTGTTGGCTGGGATTTGCTCCAGCAGACCCCTGTGACACTGTGTTCTGATTCAGTGGGTTGGAAAATGGATGGATGGAGTATGATATTGTTTCAAGCACGATTTCTGGATGAATGAAGGATTGACTAATTTCTGAGGGATGCATTTCTGGAGAGTTATATTTCTTTTGAATATTCAAAGTCCTCTTAGAAAAATAATGAGAATATATACCCTCTTTTAAATGATCCTGTTTTCTTTATATCAACCAATTATTTCTAGTGCTGTGGGTTGAAATGCATACGTATTTGTTCCTGTTACTAATGGGTGTTTATTGCTGGATATTACCTGTTGATAAAGAAAAAAAATATTTTCAACCCTGTGACTAAACATATCTGCTATCTTTTATTCTGCACTAGATAAATTACTGAACAAAACTGAAAATATGTCAGCTCAGAATTAATGTATTAAACTTCAGTATAACAACAAATACCTTGGAAATGTAACAGACATGTCAGCCTTCAATGTGACATCACAGTCTGCACTTTGCTTAGCCTGCCATGGATCAGAACATGACCAAAATTGCTTCAGGCCTGAATAGTACTGTGAATAGTTTTGGAAATGGAAATTCCAAGTGGTTGTTCACGCACATCAGCCATGGCTATCACAGTGCCACAAATTAACAACACCTTACGAAAACTAAATATGTTGTCTATTGTAATTTACTGCAAGCATTTATAATGACAGACATATTTCAACTAAAACAAAACAATTATAGACAAAAACAACGCAGTCTTGTGCCATGTTAGTCTTTTGCACATATTTTTGCATATTTAGAGTGCAACATGATGATTACTCATGGCAATATATCAAAAACAATTGCTTCATAAGCTGGTGCATCTCTCATTACATATAATATAAATGTAGTAAACTTGTTAAAATAAATGGGTTTTAAAACAGAACTTCTGTGGATTTTTATTCAGAATATTGGAACAATCTAGATGAGTACAGGCATTTTAGCCCAACAAAGCTTGCCAGTCCTATCCACGTAATTTTTAGCCAGGAGATGAAAACTGTATGTAGTACTCCAGTAGTATTTGTACTTGACGCATTGCGCTACAACATTATGTTAGCCTTCTTAATGGCTTCTGAACACCATCTGGCAGTTGATAGTGTCAAGTCCACCATGACTCCTAAATGCTTCTCATAAGTTGTACTTTCAATTTTCAGACCTCCCTTTGTGTGTTCAAATCTAATGTGTTAACTTCCTACGTTTAATACTTTACATTTGCTTACATTAGTTTTTATCTACCACAAATCTGCCCAAGCTTGTATTCTGTCTAAGTCCGTCTGTAATGAGGGAATTTCCTTATTTTGTTTATCTGTTATTTCTGACAAAGAAGACATAACTTTTGAAGTAAGGTTGTAATCACTACTTATATTGGCACAAAGTGGCAACGTGTTGTCTTGTTCACTAGCACATGCAAGTAAGAATTTCACTGTATTGTGAAAATATGACAATAATAATAATAATAATATCATCTTATAAATACACGTAGTTCTTCAATGTTTACTGTCAAATCTTTATTTTTATATATTTGACAACATATATGTAGATACACCTAGAGGCTTGGAATAAAACAATTCTTTTATATCTGGGTTACTTTTGCCTTGTTTTGAGCATTCACTTGCTGACTTTTTTATGTCTAAGCATAAGAAGATGGAAAAGACACAGGAAGTATTATTTATTTTCTTGAAAATGCTTTTGGATAGCCTTTAACCTCTTAACTTAAACACAGGCTTTGACTTCAGTGGGTTACCTAGCACCCTGTCCTGTTATCAGGGTCTTATCACATAAACCAGCTGCATTTGAAAATCTGCAAATAAATCTGTGATTAGTTTTTTCTTCAGACAGCTTCACAATGCAGGTCTGAAAAGGGACTTTGAGCTCATAGATAGCTGTAAATGTCCTGTTATACCCCTCTTGGTCACAAAAAAACACGAGTGAAACATTTGGAGCTTTTTTTATATAGAAATATACTAACATTTCAGATTAATATTTAGAACAGCTAGTGTCATGTGAATGGTTTTCTTAACTGTGCCACCATAGACAGGTGCTGATGGCAATATATTAGGCAATAATAATGAAGGTGAAGATAATTATACAGGTAATAGACAGAAAATTTAGAGAACAAAGGAAGGAAAATGTGGAACAGTAGTACCATCACTAGCATGAAGTAGAATTACCTGTTGTGAAGATGCAGAAATGAACAATATAACCTACACTTCAGAGTGATGTGACAGCTGCAAGAGTTATCCTTATTAAATGGTAACTAATCAAACAACAAAAGCAAGATCACTGAAAACAAAGGTGTGAATAAGTAAAACATATGCTTCGGAACTTAAAAATAAAAAGTATTAAAATTTGTATTAGTAACTAATAATGTAATTTAGCAAATGATTAAACAGTTCCCATGTTGTTTTTATCTGTTAATCATCATTATTATTTACTGATACCCGCATACAAGATATATGCTTATTTTTACTGCATCCTACTCATATAGCCTGTGGTCAGAAAATGCTGATTGTGCCACAAAAGCACCAAATTTTAAAAAAGCATTCAAGCTGGAGAAGACAGGTGAGCATCCAGAGACTGTTAAAGAATTCATTTTTTCAGAATTCAAAAATTTACATGAGAATAAAATGCAGTCATATAAATGAACATGTCAGGGACTACCACTGAAAGAAAAATCTAGTGAACTATTTTACATCCAATAACCGATAAATGAAATGTACCAAATGAAAAAACAGCAAAAAACTGCTTTTTCCTTTGACATTAAGACAAACTTAGCGTACGCTCACTTGTTATGACATCCCTGCCTGCACTACATGGTTCCACTAGTGAATATAAAACAGCTCAAGTCCATTCAAGTTGACAGAAGAAGAAAAAAACACAAATTTATTGATGTTATTTTGATTTATGTCTCAGGAAAGAGACTCTTTAGATATGAAAAATACTTTATCAGGCCAATATTCTTTTGCCAAATCATGCCTAAGTTCAACTATTTCCTCTCCTAGATGGAATTACCTTAAACTTGGGAAGAAGTATACTATCCCACTGAGCTAAAAGATGACCTAAATGCAGCAAGCTACTCTCATTCTTCTTGAATTCATACAGAGGCATCAGTGCATCATTCTTTCCTTAAATCTCTTTATCTTTCCTCTGCAAACGATCACCGGCGATGATGAATAGCTGGCAGCTTCAGATACAAATGTCAGAGGTCTGTATTCATGCTCTGTTCTTTTGGTCAACCTCCTGGATACAAATCAATGGTAATCTACTACCCATTTTCAAGCATGCAGAAGACAAGGCCAAGGAAAGATTTGTACATTACAGTAAGCTAATAAAACTAATATGACATATTTGCATGATGTGGTAGTATTTCAACTTTTTATGGAAATCTACAAATAATAAAAACATGTGTACAAGAAAATTCTACTTGATTATGTTAGGTTTTAAAAATAAATCATATTGTTTTCTTTTATTTAAGACCATATGCATAACAACTCCTGGTCCAGGCTTTGATCCTGTCTCATTTGGACTATTGCAAATCTCTACTGGCAGGAGTACTCGCAAGTGCTACCAAGCAGATGCAGATGACTCAAAATGTAGCGGCACATTGTGTGTTCAACCAGCCAAGATGGGCATATGCCATTCTTTTATTTAGGTCACTACACTGGCTCCCTGTAGCAGCATGCATTAAGTTCAAATCACTGATGTCTCCCTACAGAGTATTCAATGGGTCAGCACCTATGTATATTGAGACACTCGTGAGGTCCTATGTGCTTTCTCACCCAGTCACGTGTGCTACAGCACAGTGTCTGGTAATGCCACCTCTGTGTGGCATCAAATGTCAATCTAAACCTTTCCCTGTATAGCTCCAAGCGGTCGGAACAAGCTGCTCACCTCCATTTGAACTGCTGATTCCATTGACGTGTTTAAAAAGTGTTTGAAGACTCTCATCATCTGTGAATACCTAGTTAATAATGACTTTGATAGGTTTTTGTAACTAAGGAAAAATGAACTGATTTTGAGTTCTGATCAAGTTTGAAACTTTGACCTCTAACACTTGTTCCCAAACAGTCCCCCAGACTGATTTACTCAATTATATTGGCCTCTTCGATTTACTTTGGATAAAAGCATGTGATAAGTAAATAAATGTACATGTTCTGCCTGCAAAGGTGCCTTCTTTTCTCCATTAAAGCCTTGCTACAATAGTGTTTCAAAAAGTGAAGTGAATAGAAGTTACAACCATGATAATGTTACAAAGCAATAACCTTTGATTAATATTTTTTGATTTAAAAAATTATTGCCTTCATAGTTTATACACTGCGGTGGGTTGGCACCCTGCCCAGGATTGGTTCCCTGCCTTGTGCCCTGTGTTGGCTGGGATTGGCTCCAGCAGATCCCCGTGACCCTGTGTTCGGATTCAGCGGGTTGGAAAATGGATGGATGGATAGTTTATACAAGCAAAACAGACATTAAAATGGTACTAGGCAAAAATTATCCATATCAGACAACATCAGACAGTGATTTCTGGTTCTGAATATGTTTTTGTATGATTTTTTACTTGTAACTACTAAATAAACATAATCCAATACAACTTGTTTATTTATCATTCTGTACTTTTTATTTTGTTTTTTTTTTTTCTTGTTACATTTCCTGCTGTTTGTATGGTAAGCCCAAGGGGACAGCACCTCCTGGAGTCATAGCTGTTGTGTATAGTGTGGGCCAATTTAAAGGCCTTAGATGCCTAAAGCCAAAGTTAGCTTTCCCTGCTCACATTGATCAGCACCTCTTTCAATTCATCCATTTGAAAACCGTTGTTCAGTTTTGTTCGTCTTTATCATTTAGATTTTTTGGTTCTTTGGCTCCGTTTTTGGATTTAGATTTCTGGATTTTATTCTGGATTACATTTCATGGTTGGAATTATTGTATTAGTTTTAATTTTTTGGTGCGTTGGAAATGTTCGATATTCAGTTCATTTTGAACCCTTTACTGTTTTAAATAAAATAATTAAAAAATACTGCTTTGTTGAACCAGGGTATTTTTATGGTTCCCTTCTCCCTTCAAGTGTTTGCCTTTTTGAGCTTTACACCTAGGTCTACTTGAAGGGTTTAAGCCTTCTTGAAGTTGTGGGCCTTAAATCACAACACTAATAGATGAAAACCATAGAATAACCTCTATAAACGGATGAAAAAAATCAAGACTGTAAAAGAGAAGGTAATTAAACAGTTTCAAAATCCTTCTTGGTAGGTCATTATCCGGACTGCCTGGTTGGGAGGTGGTTAACATTACTTGAAAAGTATTATTGTATTGTCACAATTCACAACTTTTGGTGGGGGCAGTTTACAAAAGCACCATGTACTGTAATGATACTAATTGGACTGAACAGGATCATCATTTTCTGAAAATTGACCATGGCTTCATGCAAATTGCTTGTGGCACTACAAAGTATCCTTAGCCCTCTGTTCTGTCCTGCAAGTCAACTGTTATTCAGATCTACTGGACAAAAGCAACAAGATAAATTAGAACTAAATAATAAAACAGTTTATTAAAGCAGACTAAGAAATTATTTTAGTCTAGTACTTTTTCATTATTTTGACATTCATAATGCAAAATACTTGAAACATTTTAAATTTTACTGTAAATTTAGAAATTGCTACAAAAGTTACATTTCATTTATTCTATACAGTATAATTTGTTACCACCATAGTATTTTTTTCTTGTATTTCATAGTTCTAAAGTTTCTGCTCCTCACCTCTACTGCTTTGCTCTACTAATCCAAAAAAGTTTATCTGCTACTAAACAAGGCATTCGTGTTGCTCTGCTTCAGTTTTCATTTCACCTTAATCATCATTTCTTTACACATAATTATTATGATGACTAACAGCATTACAGTGCAGTAGGTTCTTTTGCAGTGTAAAAGTATCTGTACCTCAGGTTTCATTCTAGGTCAGGTGGTCTCTGTGTGTTGTGCGTCTTCTATATGTGCAGGCAAATGTTTCTTTCTACCCCAAAACTATACTGCTAGGTCATATCGTTCCTGTTACACTCCCTATATAACAGTGTTTATATATTTCCTGCAATTTATTGACATCCTAATAAAGTAATCACTACCCACGAAGTAGCTGCTCACTGCTGTCTTGAATTCAATTAAGCATTCTAAAAATGGATGGATGTATTAATATACCATATGTACATTTTAACAGAGATCAAATATATTTTGTCCTAAGCCTCTTAATCTCATGACAGTTACATGGGGTTTTGATTTAAGTAGAATGAGTATGTCTTCTCTATTCTCTGTATGGCAGAACTTCTCAGTGGAGGACAAGCATTGACTATGTGATGGTCTTCATGTGGCTGTGTGCAAGAAAGTTTCTGGGACATTTCTGTAATGTTTTTGATCTTTGAGGATTTGAAAGCTATTAACTTTGACATCTTTAAGAATATCCTATGTTGAACATAATGGTGTAATCACATTTTTGAGACACAGAAAATAAAATACCTAAATTCATCCTTTATTTTTTTTCTGGCCCTGACAATACGGTGAGAGTTTCGAAACATATGCAAGACATGGGAATTAGACATTAAGGCTTCATCTTTAAACTGAATCTTGTTGACATTGTGGCTCTACACCCTATGGAGGTATTTTCTGCAAAAATGAAAATGAAAATTATAAAATGAAAATGCAACCTCTCAAAATCTGCATGCAAAAATGCTGCAAAAATTAAAAATGAAATACCCCCATTTTCAATTTTTTTTTCAAAGTCTGTGCGCAAGAATGCTGCAAAAATTCAGAATAAAATGAAATACTGTAACCCCATTTGCAATTCCTTTTCAGCCTGAACCGCAATGAAGCTGTAAAAATGAAAAGTAAAACGCATTTCCACTTTGCATTTTCAAGTTCTCAACATGCAAATAGTGTGAGTCAATGGGTGGCGCTTTGTACCTCAATTTCCCACAATTCTTTGTCGTTTATACTGTAGCTGTAGAGCCACTTTGATCAATAGAATACTTCTCACTTCAACTGTGTTTAATTCACGTGATTTTGATCCCTTCACCCTTGTGAAACTGTCTCACAAAATCCGAAGACCATGCATAATTGTAGTTCTTAAGTAATTAATGTGCAATTTAATTACAATATTTAATATGACAGAAATTAGCCTTTATTATGTCATAATTTACATTTATTTACACTGAATGAGAAATGGAACGCTTTTTTGTGTGCACACTTTGAAAATGAAATTACAAAAGACAGATTGCATTTTCAATTTATAATTTTAATTTTTGCAGAAAAAACCTCCCATACTACACCTCTTTGATAGCTGGAGATACAGCATTATGATCAAATAGAAATGTGAAATAAGTAATATAATACTGAAGTCTGTGTGCTCCGATATGAAACTGTTGAAAGACTACATGCTTGATTTAACAATTATCTAACGTTTCTACTGCTGAGGAGGTGTCATCCTTTTTTAATGTAAATACATTTACATTTTAAAAACAGTTCTTGGCTATTGCAACAGTTTTTGACTTAGGAATAAAGATTTGTAGGATGCAGTGAATATTTAAGTACAGCAAATACGGTAAAAAGATTCCTCTAAGATATACAGTAATCCCTCCTCCATCGCGGGGGTTGCGTTCCAGAGCCACCCGCGAAATAAGAAAATCCGCGAAGTAGAAACCATATGTTTATATGGTTATTTTTATATTGTCATGCTTGGGTCACAGATTTGCGCAGAAACACAGGAGGTTATAGAGTGACAGGAACGTTATTCAAACACTGCAAACAAACATTTGTCTCTTTTTCAAAAGTTTAAACTGTGCTCCATGACAAGACAGAGATGACAGTTCCGTCTCACAATTAAAAGAATGCAAACATATCTTCCTCTTCAAAGGAGTGCGTGTCAGGAGCAGATAATGTCAGAAAGATAGAGAAAAGCAAACAAATCAATAGGGCTGTTTGGCTTTTAAGTATGCGAAGCACCACGGCACAAAGCTGTTGAAGGCGGCAGCTCACACCCCCTCTGTCAGGAGCAGAGAGAGAGAGAGAGAGACAGAGAAAAACAAACAATCGAAAATCAATACGTGCCCTTCGTGCTTTTAAGTATGCGAAGCACCGTGCAGCATGTCGCTTCACGAAGCAGCTGCACAGAAGGTAGCAACGTGAAGATAATCTTTCAGCATTTTTAGACGAGCGTCCGTATCGTCTAGGTGTGCGAACAGCCCCCCTGCTCAATCCCCCTACGTCAGGATCAGAGAAAGTCAGCGCAAGAGAGAGAGAGAGAAAAGTAAGTTGGGTAGCTTCTCAGCCATCTGCCAATAGCGTCCCTTGTATGAAATCAACTGGGCAAACCAACTGAGGAAGCATGTACAAGAAATTAAAAGACTCATTGTCCGCAGAAATCCGCGAACCAGCAAAAAATCCACGATATATATTTAAATATGCTTACATATAAAATCCGCGATAGAGTGAAGCCGCGAAAGGCGAAGCGCGATACAGCGAGGGATTACTGTATAAAAAAAATAGTGATACTGTATAAGGAGGCAGGCTTATTCCATTTGTAATGCCTGGATTCTATTTTCTTCTTAAAACAAAGAATTTTGGTTACTTCTAAAGCAATTCAGTAAACAACTTAAACCAACTAAAACTTAGCAAATTATTTTGCTAAATATCATCTATTTATTCATTTACTTAACCCATTCAATCCAAAGTCAAGGCTCTGAGAAGCCAGGCCTACCCTGGCAAACACAGGCACACTTAGGAAACAACCCTAGATGGGAAACCATTCTATCACGGGGTACAATCACATACACACTGAGCCATCAATATCAAACACCATTCCTAGTCAGTTTACAGTACAGATGCAACTGCATATATTTTTTTTACAGTAGCAGCAGAGACAGGTTAATTGACTTACTTATAATCAAATAGTGGGTTAAAGGTAGAGACTGAGCCAGCAACCTTGTGGTAGACAGTCCAGTGCCTTCCCCATTTTCACCTGGATGAGATAATGACTATTAGCTTTGAGAAGTGAATGGCCTGTTATCTGTAAAAACATCTCATGTTTTTCTTAACACAATCTATAAAATTGTATAAATATTGTAATTATATAATCTAGCACCGGATACAGGAAATAAAAAGAAAAAGATGAATAAATCTAAACTATAAAAATTTTCCAAAAAAAAAAAAAAGTCCTACAACAGATAACAAAAACAATACGGGAACAACAATTTAGTACCTGTTTTTATAATTTAAAAATGATTTATGATAAGACTATACATTATTGTTTGAATACAGAAAAACTATTTGTTTTAAATACAGTATAATTATTTTAACATTGTTGAAAAGTGTTCACATGCTCAGTTAAAAAGGAAAAACGAAACTGGTAGTATTAGTATGTTTCCAAAGGATAACCAAAAACTTTTATCCATTTCTTTCTTAATTGAAACACTGCACTGCACACATATATAATATTAAATGGAATTGGTATCTATTGTAAATGGCTTTCCTTGCACCTGTATGATATTTGATCTTTAAAGAATACAGCCATTACATAAATAGAGCTTGCTCAAGCTCAGTAACTAAGCTCATGGTAAAAGCATACCTCACAACTAATGTACCTCCTTGAAAAACAATGACAGGTTGTGGAGGAATTGAATATATCAGATTTACAGGGACGTCTTGGTGACTCAGTCAGCATAAAGTTTTGTGCTTCACAGTGCAAAAAGAGTCAGGAAATTAGCTTTCACATGCCAGCTGTGCTTCTCTCATAGTTGGTGCTGGCAAACCTCTGGTGTGGCATCATGTTGTCCAAATGCTAGTCGGGAGATAGAGAGGTATGACAGATGGGGAACGCCTCAGTAACAGCACCTCATGCTGTGAGGCATGAACATCTCTGCGATGTCAAAATAACCATATGATGGAATGAGGTGAGCATCCACCATGAGACTAACATTAAAATTTAATTATGCTTCTTTTTTTTCTAACATTTTTCAGAGGTAATCTTAAACAAAAAAAAGAAACCAATGGATGGTAACATGTTAAGAGTTTAATTATGGAAAACTATTTAAATCACTAGAATGCATAACGTGACACATTATACACCTGATATATCTGCCAATGTGTTTTCGTTGCACTAGTGTCAATAGATACACTGCAAGATTCAACAAATGTAGTGTAGCAGACAAAATAACAATTAATCTTATGGCCTAGGTAAAAAATATAGAAACGTTAAAACAGGGACAATTTTATTCAACATTTTACATATAAGACATCTTGGGCTTTGTTCGCAAGCATTTTTTCTGTTTATGATCTTCACCGTGTTTTTTGTGAATTCTGTTTGAATTATTGCTATTTTGTTACCTTTATTCTCTTCCTGCTTATGAATGACTTTCTGCCCATTTTATGACCACCCTTTTTAAATTACTTTTTCATTAAAACCAAAATCAACATCCTTTCACTCATGCCTGTTTCTGTGTTGACCCATCCAGATCTGCACTCTGACCAGTGTGTGTGCCACTAACCATGCATTATAGGGTGGTGCACATATGCAAAAGTACACACACATATCAACTTTTGGATTTGTACTGTTGTGAGGCTTTCTGAAAGATGATGATTGTCTTTAGCTTTCTTCACTTAATAAAGTTCTTTCTTTCTGTTTTAGCATATAAGATTAAAATAAAAGTGACATGTAGCTGTTTAACTTACAGGAATGTATCTCACAAGCAACCAAAATATAAAATGATGTCTGTATATATATATATATAAATATATATATATATATATATATATATATATATATATATACTGTATATATATATATATAATATATATATATGTATATACAGTATATATACATACATATACGCACACATACACACACATATATATATATATATATATATATATATATATATATATATATATATATATATATTTGAATTTGGGATAAAACCTGTCTTCCTCTCCACTTCATCAACTTCTCCTCCACTTGAATCATTTCTCTCAATTTATTTATCTGACACAATGTGCTCACTTCTTGCAAATATAATGACTTGTGCTGTTAAAGCCAGGGCTATCTGAAAATGAACAACACCTACTGGAATGTGGTTCATTAAATGAACAGAACATAAAGTTAAATGGATCTGACTTTGGGAAAATGTCTTCTAAAAATAATGTATGAAAGCCAATCAAATGAAATTCTTTCTTTAGAAAACGAGTTCATCTACAAAGGAACAGAGAATAACATGGAATCATGTGACAAACAGGTGATCTACTAATTTGTTGCATACAATCAAGTAAAACCAAGAGACTGCTTGAATAAAACTTTATTATGCATCGTAAATTGACAGCTCAGGTCTTTCAGTTAGCTGTACACTTCACTACAATTCCTGTATGTAACAGTTAATGCAATAGCTTAAGATCTTGCTCCATCCAACATGATATAAATGTCCTTAATTTTGGTTAGTTTCAAATTTACAACAGCATGTTAAGTGACTAAAAACAGCTGCTCTTCTCACAAAAGATGTATCTGTTTCATAGTTTCATTTAGATCACAGTGAGAAACTCAGCTCAACTTGAGTTTTCAAGCAGGAGATAGAAAGACTACATACTGCCAAAATATCAATGAAGGAAAAGGTCCCGTGACTATGCCTTAGTCATTGAAAAATTACAAAACTGGCATAAAAAAATCAAAGCTAATAATCAAAACAGAAAAAAGAATGAAAATCAGAAAAACATAAAAATGTGGCAAAACCAAGTTTAAGATATAACATTAGCTACATACAGAAAAGCTTCAGGATGGAAACTTTGTTTCTATAAAGAGAACTGTGTTTATTTGTGATCTTTGATTAATTCTAACCAAATGCCTTTTGCACCTTACAAATCAGTACTGAATAAGAAATATGACAAAATAGATGCTTGAATATCTGCTATTTAAAAAGCTCTAATTCCCTTCATTTTTAAAACTTTACTGCTCTACAAATTAGGCTCAGGCCCTTCCCTTTTCAGTTCAGTTCTTACAGAATATTATGTACAACACATGAGTTTAGGAGGCATCTTCATGGCTCTTATGAGGCACATAATTCAACTCAGAAATGTGAGAAGGCACTGTCAACAACTACTTCTCCCTTTTTGTCCATCCATCCATCCATCCATTTTCCAACCCACTGAATCCGAACACAGGGTCACGGGGCCTTTTTGTCCATAGAATGGGAAATCTCAAAAAAGACTTTGGCTGACCTCGCTTCCGCTCTTTGCTGCCTCTTCCACCCTGGATTGTACATAATTGCAGCACGCCAGAAGTTGGGGTTCAGTCTTCAACCTGTATCTCTATACAAAGTGTTCCTCACCAAAAGTGATCTTAACTATTTTGTTATGACCCATAACAGTCTCATTTGTTTTGGTTCTTTTTTTGTTACATTTTTCCAGTTGCCAACCAATCTGTTAAACAGGGTTTTGCTGCACGGCACCCCAATGTTCATCTTGTTCTGCCTTATTCTTTTACAGTTGCTTTAAGTTTTTAAATTGATCTCTCAATTGTGTTTTACCTCATTTTTATAAAGTAACACTGCTTTCAAATACTTTTTAAAGCACATACATCAGTGTTCTTTACGAAATTTACAGAGCACACTGAATATTATGTTTGAAAAGTATATAATTAATGACTTGCAAAAAGTCAATTAAAGCAATGCAAAAAGCTGATGAGCAAGCATTTTCCTAAACATCTCCATGTGAAAAACTTCTTTAAAATTTTGTTTAAGATTTCCAGACAAGTGCAATATACTGTACAAATTAAAGGAATAGTTTCTATTTCTTTCTGGTTCACACACAAATAACTTCGGAACCTTCTTGTATACTAATTTTAAAGTGTCCGTTAGACCACAGGACAAATTATAAGCAAGATGATTCTATTCGGGCGGCACTGTGGCGCAGTGGGTAGCGCTGCTGCCTCGCAGTTGGGAGACCTGGGGACCTGGGTTCGATTCCCGGGTCCTCCCTGCGTGGAGTTTGCATGTTCTCCCCGTGCCTGCGTGGGTTTCCTCCGGGCGCTCCGGTTTCCTCCCACAGTCCAAAGACATGCTGGTTAGGTGGATTGACGATTCTAAATTGGCCCTAGTGGGTGTGTTTGTGTGTGTCCTGTGGTGGGTTGGCATCCTGCCCAGGATTGGTTCCTGCCTTGTGCCCTGTGTTGGCTGGGATTGGCTCCAGCAGACCCCCGTGACCCTGTGTTCGGATTCAGCGGGTTGGAAAATGGATGGATGGATGATTCTAGTCAGATGGCCTAACTGAACTGGTTACTGAACACCTCAGTTATGTTAGCATCTTATCTAGTCTTTTCTACACATTTCCTGTATGGCCAGAATTTTTAAGAAATTCTACAGCATCAGCTCTTATGAAATACTGTACCTACCTATGTTTTAAGAAGTGATGGGCTCTCTTAAGTCTTGTTATCTTTTGATAAAGGCATCTGCTAAATAAATAAGTATGCATACTGGCTACTGTATATAAGCATTTGTTTCCCCTAATTTCAATGTTAAGAAAAAACATGCTAAATGCTATAACAGTGCTCAGTCAATAGCAGCAAGGTACCAAAACCTTTCCACAGCAACATCTCCCAAATTCAATTACGCCTTCATTGAAAATTTAGTCTGGCATTTCATGCTTAAAGTAGCATGTAAACACATACACACACATCTCAACAAATTTTTTGTGTATTTATCAAAAAGATATATTAACTAATAGACAAAATTCATTGATATTTCTTTTACACAAGGTCAGGTTAGGGAGCGTGCACTGGTGCCGCACGTTGCCACACCCACCACATGACGAAACAGCTTGGGATCCTGGTTGGCAACCCCCTAGGCAGACGCGCTGTCCAATCCAACCATCCGGAAATGACCCTCTCTCTATCTGCTGCAGCCAGGTGTTATGTGGACGTCTCCTTGGCCTGGTCCAGTCACTTGGGTCCTTAACAATGAGGATCCTGTGTGCTCCTTAACAATGAGGATCCTGTATGCCAGATCAACCTTGGAGAATTGTGCCACATAGCTGGAGTGCCGTAACAGACACCCCCTCACAATGCAGGTAATGTGCCTCATTCGGAACTCCATGAGCAACTGTTCATTTGACACAAAGTCAAATCAGTGTTACCAAAGGATTCTCCAAAGAGACACAGTATGGAAGGAGTCCAGTCTTTGTCTCAGGTCACTGAATAGTGTCCATGTCTTGCAACCATATAGCAAAACAGGAAACACCAGGACTCTAAAGACTTGGACCTTCATCCTTTTGCAAAGATATCAGGAGTTCCACACACTCCTTTCCAGCAATCTCATGACCCCTCATTTTCTCCAAATCTGTCTACTGACTTCATAGGAAGAGTCACCAGAGACATGAATGTCACTGCCAAGGTAAGTAAACCCCTCAACAAGTCTGACACTCTCTCCGCAGACTCACTGCTGGTGGATGTGCCCAAGATATCATTAAAGTCCTAGATCTTGGTTTTTATACAGGATACAGTGGAACCTCGGTTTGCGAGTAAGTTGGATTACGAGTGTTTTGCAAGACGAGCTAAAATCTATACATATTAATAAAAGGCAAAGCCCTCACTGACTCACTGACTGACTGACTGACTGATTGACTGACTGACTGACTGACTGACTCACTCATCACTAATTCTCGAACTTCCCGTGTAGGTGGAAGGCTGAAATTTGGCAGGCTCATTCCTTACAGCTTACTTACAAAAGTTAGGCAGGTTTCATTTCGAAATTCTACGCGTAATGGTCATAACTGGAACATATTTTTTTGTCCATATACTGTAATGGAGGAGGCGGAGTCACGTATCGCGTCATCACGCCTCCTACGTAATCACGTGACCTAAAAACAAGGAAGAGATTTACAGCACGAGTCAAACGCGGGAACGAAGGTAAATGACGTTAATTTTTGTCTGTCTTTTAATACTGTGTAAGCATACATATTAACACATGTGCAATTAAACGTATGCATTTACGGGGTGATTTCTCAGGCTTAAAAGCTCGCCTTTTATCAAACGCGGGAACAAAGGTAACTGACGTTGTTCACTGTCTTTTAATACTGTGTAACCATACATATTAACACATGTGCAAATAAACGTGTGCATTTACGGGGTGATTTCTCAGGCTTAAAAGCTCGCCTTTTACTAAAAAGGTAAATGCAAAACTATTTTCAATCATTCTATGATCTGCTTCTCACAACTGAAGGCACCGTGGCTGATGGTAAATGACGTTAATTTTTGAGTGTCTTTTAATACTGTGTAAGCATACATATTAACACATGTGCAATTAAACGTGTGCATTTACGGGGTGATTTCTCAGGCTTAAAAGCTCGCCTTTTATCAAACGCGGGAACAAAGGTAAATCACGTTCTTCACTGTCTTTTAATACTGTGTAACCATACATATTAACACATGTGCAATTAAACGTGTGCATTTACGGGGTGATTTCTCAGGCTTAAAAGCTCGCCTTTTACTAAAAAGGTAAATGCAAAACTATTTTCAATCATTCTATGATCTGCTTCTCACAACTGAAGGCACCGTGGCTGATGTTACGTCACTTGCTGTCCGACCATAAGCTTTACCTGGTAGGTAGCCGGACACTCACTTCACTCCCTTTCGGGAATCGAACCTCTGAGGTTTTCTTTTGTTCTTAATTAAAATTTAAAACCAATACTTCACCGCTGCTAAGCCCCTCTAGCGCTGACGTCTGAGGTTCGA
>NC_041396.2:180674266-180784266 GCF_900747795.2 Erpetoichthys calabaricus
AAAGGGTAGTCAGTGCACCATCAAAGCTCTGAGGAACAGCTCAGCATCACTAGAGCCATAGTATAAAAATGTTATTTACTGAATAACGCAATACTATAATGTACTACATAAAACGAGAATATGCTACAATAATAATACATCTTGTTACTTAATGAATTTATGTGCAAGATTCACAAGGAAAATATCTAGTATGGTGTGAAAGCTTTAATAAAGTTTAAAAAATATCACATTGCTATGCTCCAATCCACAAGCAAGTTACAAGACCTCAAGAAATATTATATTTGTGAATTATTTTGTATATTTATTTTATTAATTTAAAGTGTAAAGCAAAGGTTTATTGACATTATATTTAAGATTTAATAGATTTCTACAGTGATTTACACAGGTTTAGTGAGGTTCTTTCCTAAACATGTTTATTTACCTTTTAGCTAAAGTTCTACTTGTATCACAAAAGTTAAAATTGTTCATGGTAAAAAAGTACACTTTTACATAATGTTCTGTGTTGCTTATGAAGAAACACGCTCTTCCAGACCTCAGTTTCACACATCAAAGTGTAAAGGCAGGATGCAAAATCAACAGTTCAAGAAATAATTATAGTTACTATTTAAAACCCGCTTTCATTAACATTTACCACAAGGCAAAGTCGATGGAAAAAATCACATGTTTGAGTCTCCCAACTTAGTACATTTTCTAAATGACAGTTTTTAGAAAGCACTACATTTGTAAACACTAAAGGAGATGCTCTCTGAAAAACAGGCCATCATTGCCACTTTCATAGTAAATTAAACCCAGCTTTATTCCTTTATTTTTTATATGATAAACTTAGCTTCTGCAATTTCTCAAATAAACACAGAACAATAAAGAAGTAAAAAAGAAGTCAATTCACTGAGTAATTTCTAAAAAAATATTTAAAATTCATCATGTTGTTTGTTCACATGATAGAAAATGAATGAGTAGTGTTGGGACCATTCACAAGCAAGACAAAAAGGAAAATAAACAAATAATCAATTACAACAACAATCAGTCATCCTAGCTAACAAAAATCTCAACTCTTTAACTTAAATAGCAAATATTAAATTTGTCATAGATTAATATATCAAAAAGCACAAGAGTCAGTCAGTCAGTCATTGTCCAACCCGCTACATCCTAACACAGGGTCACAGGGGTCTGCTGGAGCCAATCCCAGAAAGCACAGGGCGCAAGGCAGGAACAAACCCCGGAAAGGGCGCCAGCCCACTGCAGGGCAAACACACACACACACACACCCACACACCAAGCAAACACTAGGGACAATTTAGGATCGCCAATGCACCTAACCTGCATGTCTTTGGAATGTGGGAGGAAACCGGAGCACCTGGAGGAAACCCACTCAGACACGGGGAGAACATGCAAACTCCACTCAGGGAGGACCCAGGTACCAAACCCAGGTCTCCTTACTGCGAGGCAGCAGTGCTACCACTGCCCCATTGTGCAGCCTAAGCACAAAAGTGATTAGGGGACATCTTCTGGGCCTCAGATACTAACCCCCATTTTCCTTTTCACCTGCATTTCAGAGTGATACCAGTTAGAGGTGACTGACTTCACTTCTGCTTTCCCCATTAAGGCTCTGCCACTTCTGGGAGGTTACTATAAAGACCTAGAAGCCAACCAGAAGTAGATGTTTATTCCAGGACCTGCATCTCTGGAGATCTAAGTTCTGAAAAAAGCCTTTTAAATCTTCCAACTTTTGTTTTCTTGTTCTGACTTATGGCAGTATTTTTGCACCCATATTGCCTTTTCATTTGAACCTTTGCCATCTATTAAACAGGGTTACCTGGTAGGCACCGCGACTCTATAGGTGAACTCTTCTCATTTTATTTTGCAGGGGCAATAAAATGTGAAAAAGCTGGTTTCACATGAATATGAAATACATGAATATATTCCCATTACACCTACACATTACATACAGTCCTGAATATTTAAATATCTTACTTTTCACATAATAAAAAGCTGTATAAAATGGCACTCTTAGGTTTATATAGTTTAAGGCTACAGGTAAAATTATGTTACAACGAATATCTTTACAACAAAATTTTCATTACAACGAAGTACTTTTATGGTCCTGACAGCTTCCCCATATGACAAGAGTCTATATAAATCTCGTTACTATGAAATACATTCAGCAGATACTTTCATTACAACGAAGTGCCCAAAACACCTTGAAATGCTTGAATGAATCATCCACAGAGCAGTTAGTTCTGTGGTCGCAGCTCACAATAATCCCCAAACAGAAACATTGTAATTTTTGTTTTTTTCTTCAAACTTTCCTCGTACTGTTTTTTCTTTTCGATGGTTTTCAGTGATACCTTTTGCTTACTGCTCGTCAATATCTGAAAAACATCCATTGGAATTTAACTCATTGTCACATTCCTATAGAAATGGCAGACACGAAAAAATGATAAAAGTTCATATTAGAAAAAAGAAAAAACTTTTACATTTTTGAAGCTCTTGATTGTGGCAAAAAGAAAAAAGACTTCGGAATTTCGCCATCAACACTGTCAACTTTCTTCCAAGACCAAGCAAAAAAAGAAGAAAAATCTTGGGTTGCAAACGTATGCGAACTACTGCATTTGAAGACATCGTAAAAGCTGTTTTTATGTGGTTCAGTGATGCTTGTTCAAGAAACATTCCTATTAATGCAGCACTCATTCAAGAAAAGGTGAGATTTCTAAACTCTCTTGGGACCTCCCCCAACTGGACACCACGCCGAAGAGCGTCCCGAAGTGTGATCACTATGTCTCTGGAAGACTGTTTATCTGTTGCCAGAGCAGCAGCAGGCTCACAGCTCTGATGCGTCTCTCAGCCAAAGCAAACAGAAAAGATCTTGATAGGTGATGCAAGGCACATTATAAATGCAGGGCACAGGATTACTTGGCCACTAACCTGGACACGACCCTGCCTGATTGCTGTGTCTGTGTATAGGAGAGTGGCAGATCCCACTACAATAAATAACCATGCTGTTCCTGTTTCAAGCTGAATAAAACTGGTTTTGCTAAAGTACTGAGACTCAGTCTTGTGTTTTGGGGTGAAAAACAGGGACTTATAGCACGACCATGATCTTTTAGGATTCGCTTCTGTGGTGCTTCTCTGTAGCGCTGTGAGCCTGCTGTTTCCCTGCCCTGGCAACGGACAAACAATTTTCCACAGACGTGGCAATCTCGGTTCGGGATGCACTTCAGTGTGTCGCCCCGTTGGGTTTGGGTGGGTTTGAGGGGGATCCCAAAAGAGTTTAGAAACCTCATCATATGAAGAAGAAGAAAAGGCTGATTTGGCTTCTGATTGATAACTGTGCTGCCCACAACATGCTTCTACATTTAGATAATGTTCCTAAATTCCTCCCACCCAATTGCACGGCAGTGCTTCAGCCATTGGATTTGGGCATCATTCGCACCCTGAAAGTGGATTATTGCAAGGAAATGCTGAGAAATATTCTCGTCATCATAACTTGTAGACAGGAGGAGATGAAATTTAACGTGAAAGAAGCTATTGAAATGATTGCAAACGCCTGAACGCAAGTGAAAGAAAGCACTATAATGACAAATACAGAATCTCATTACAACAAAATTTTCATTACAACGAAATATTTTTTAGGTCCCTGGAATTTTACCTGTACAGTGATCCCTCGCTATATCGCGCTTCGCCTTTCGCGGCTTCACTCCATCGCGGATTTTATATGTAAGCATATTTAAATATATATCGCGGATTTTTCGCTGCTTCGCGGGTTTCTGCGGACAATAGGTCTTTTAATTTCTGGTACATGCTTCCTCAGTTGGTTTGCCCAGTTGATTTCATACAAGGGACGCTATTGGCAGATGGCTGAGAAGCTATCCAGCTTACTTTCTCTCTCTCTCTCTCTCTCTTGCGCTGACGTAGGGGGGTGTGAGCAGGGGGGCTGTGTGCAGCTGCTTCCTGAAGGACATGCTGCACGAGCTTCGCATACTTAAAAGCTCAAAGGGCACGTATTGATTTTTTTTATCTGTCTCTCTCTCTATCTCTCTCTCTCTTCCTCTCTCTTCCTGCTCCTGACAGAGGGGGTGTGAGCTGCCGCCTTCAACAGCTTTGTACCGGCGGTGCTTCTCATACTTAAAAGCCAAAAAGCCCTATTGATTTTTTTTTTACTGCTTGCTTTGCACTCCTTTGAAAAGGAAGATATGTTTGCATTCTTTTAATTGTGAGACAGAACTGTCATCTCTGTCTTGTCATGGAGCACAGTTTAAACTTTTGAAAAAGAGACAAATGTTTGTTTGCAGTGTTTGAATAACATTCCTGTCTCTCTACAACCTCCTGTGTTTCTGCGCAAATCTGTGACCCAAGCATGACATTCTAAAAATAACCATATAAACATATGGTTTCTACTTCGCGGATTTTCCTATTTCGCGGGTGGCTCTGGAACGCAACCCCCGCGATGGAGGAGGGATTACTGTATATGTACAGTAAATGCACATTTTGTAGTCTTATACAATGGTATGTATTTTGTGAGTACTAATTATTCAATCCATAACTACTATTTTATTTGAGCTAATTAACATTAATAAGTGGACAAAATAAAAATGTACCATTTTAATTTATTTAATGGTTCCTATTTCTGTTTATTATTATACTAGCTGTGTAAGCCCACGCTGCAAAAAGCCCGGGGTCCTAGAAACTATTGAGATTGTCAGAAAAAAACTGAAATGTAGAGATGTCAGGTAATTGAAAGGAACTACTCTGGGCATCACTCTCCTAGGAGAATTCGTTTTGCCAACGTGCTTACCTCGCTTGTGTATTAGCAGCGGGAGGAAAAGTAAAAAGGATACCGTTTTGCTGATATTATCGGCTAAGCGACTTTGTCTTTCTTCTGAGGTTTTGTTTTGCTGACGTGCTGGCCTCGCTTCTGTTATTAGCGGCTAAGTGAGTTTTCTGTTTCCTTGGAGGCAGAGCCCTTACCCTGACTCCACCTCTCACTTCCGGGCCGGATAGACACACACACTTCCACACGTAGACATTTATATATAACAGTACACTCCTCAGCATTAATAACTGATTGATAAAATACCACTTCAGCTAGACATGAGATCATGAGTAGTACAGTCTCCAGCCTCAGGTCTCAAGGCTTTCAATGGAAGCAATTTTTTATTTTAAGCCATTTCACATTTAGTAGACACTTCTTGCTATTAGTAAAACCTGTTATTTAACTTTATTGTTCACTTGTGCTTATATTTAGCCTCGTCAGATGTTTCTAATATTGAAGATTTTACTCATCCTGAGAATCTGATACACATGGTTTCCTCACTGGAGCAGATTTTTCAGATCTATGATGTTTTACTCTTTACTTCCAAATGTTTTATTCATATGCATATTTCATGATGAACACACACAGGTTTAAATGGAACCAAGGACGCTGATGAGCTGCTGCTGCCCTTGTTATTTGCACCTCAGACATAACAGCTGGTTAAGAAAACAAAATGCAATTAAAAATTGTGGGGTTCCAGTTTGTGCAGCACTGAACTGGTTTAAGTGGATTTGGAGATCAAAGATTTTGCTTATTGAAGACTTTTTTGCATAACTTATGGATTTTGGCTGGCCAATTACAAAATAAATCACCTTTAAATTTCCCTATCACATACCATTTTACTGTAATCACCTATTATTGTGATTTCCCCTTCATATTATAAGTACAGAAATTCAGTACAACAACTATAACTGGAACATCTGTGGAAATCTAAAAGTATTGGCACTGCTAATAGGAATGCACTTTGGTTATACCAGGTACTGCTGTCTAATTTGCAAATAGGACAGCCATTTTAAAGAGTCGCATTACATTAAAAAGAACTAGCCATTCTGTAACCATTTGGTTTCAGAGCAGTGACTTGTGGTGCATAAACTAAACTAGATATTTTTGCCTCTGTTTATATAAAACTTGGACTGATGAAAAAACTCAATAAAAAATAAAATACAAAAACGACAAATAAAGAAGGTGAAGTGTTTCAATATTTGAGATACATGTTTCCACGAATAACTGATGCTAAGATTATTTTTGGTCCACAAATCATACATCAGATATATCATCAATGACACATGGACAAATCTGCTAGTGGGGCTGCAGAAAATCTCATGGAAGGCATTGAAGGATGTTCATGAGAATTTTTTTGGCAACTAGAGAAAACCAAACTACGTCCATCTTGTTGTCAACATGCATCAAGCATACAAAATCAAGAAGTGCAGCATGTCACTAAAGATTAATTTTCTGTGTTCAATCTTGGGCTTCTTTCCCACTAATCTCGGTGCAATCAGTGACTAACATGGTGAAAGGTATCAGTAGGACATTGCAAAAATGGAAAAGCGACATCAGGGCAAATAGAGTAAACTGATGCTGGCTGACTGTTGTTGGATACTTGTTTTCCAGTGTGATGGCTAGAAGTTATACAGGTTCCAGCGATTTTCAATTGCTGACTTCATTTACATAATTATAGCGAGTCAGATGCAGTTACTGCCCCACTATTCATTGAATCTGATATACCCAGTGACTCAGTCCAGCCAGTCAGCAACTCAACCCGACAAAATCAAACATCGAATTTTACTTTGTCTTAAGTTATAGAGGAAGGCTTGAGGACATGACAGAGCTGACAACAAATGCATATAATGCAGCAACAAGGAGTAAGGAACATGGGTGCTTTGAACATGAGTAACAGAAAAGAGAATTGTCTATCTGTGTTGTGTATTTTATATATCAGAGATTGCAGCTAATATTGCCATACCTGTAAAGTTTAAGCACAGGCACCAGCTCTGTCAGGTCGTATGTTATTATTTGCTTTCAGAAAAAGGAGTGAGGACACAATACTTTAGAAATGTGTAAAGTCATTATGCAGTCTACTAATATGACACACTTTGCAATTTCTAGTTGCATAATATGACAAGTAAGGGCAACTGCTGTCGATAAGTTTGAACTCTCAGACTGGTAGTCACGTAATGTGACATCACCTTTACTAGAACCAGAGTTTATTACCATTGTTTAGCTACTAAATTTCATATTACATGAACAGTGGGGAATGAGTGTTTGCTAAACCCAAAGACAACACCTAAAAAAAGAAAAAATACCATTTTTGTTTACCTCATAAGTTTTTTTAGTTCCTAGAGGCAGCAGGAGGCAAAAAAGAGAAATCCCACTAATTCAGCCATGCTTTCTGGCCCTTTTACCAAAGTCACTGGATGAGATGTACTGTAGACTGCTGTCTTGGCTACTGTAAAACCTGGCAAGCAGAACTTAGAGGCTCTAGACACAAAGGCTCTGTAAATGTGGCAAATCAATGTTTTGGAGAATAGTCACATGTTGTTTAGAAGAATGGTTGTTGAGCTCACTGTGGTAAATTTAATATGAATTGAATTTTAGGTCAAAGATACTGTATCATCTTCATTGCAAATAAATTGTTTACAGCACACCACCTCTTGAAATAAAAGCTTAGGCAACACTCCAATGAGGTTATGAATCTAAAAATAAATATAAATTTTAAATTCATAAAAAAAGTTGTTGAATTTTGTGGAACTGACAAAAAATATCTTACATTTTACAAATTACACCATACAAGCTTGTGTTGAATCTAGAACATACATACACGGTTGCTGTTTCATTAAGTCTTTACTATGAAAGTGTTTGTGTGACATTGGAATTAAAACGTTAATGCTGTTATGATTTTCACAACTCCACAAAGCTTAATTACAAACCTCTTATGTACTGTAGCTTGAAATATTTTATTGATGGTGGTAATATTTTAATTGAATTGGGGGGGGGGGTTGCATTTTTTTTCTGCACTAGAAACCATCGACTTCTAGATATGCGATATCCTCTGCAGTTCGCATACCAGGAGAAGGTGGGAGCGGAGGATGCCATCATCTACATGCTACGCCGATCCCTCTCCCACTTGGACAGAGGCAGTGGTGCAGTAAGAATTATGTTTCTGAACTTCTCTAGCGCCTTCAATACCATCCAACCTCTGCTCCTTAGGGACAAGCTGACAGAGATGGGAGTAGATTCATACCTGGTGGCATGGATTGTGAACTGTCTTACAGACAGACCTCAGTATGTGCGTCTCGGGAACTGCAGGTCTGACATTGTGGTCAGCAGCACAGGAGCGCCGCAGGGGACTGTACTTTCTCCGGTCCTGTTCAGCCTATATACAGTACATCGGACTTCCAATACAACTCAGAGTCCTGCCATGTGCAAAAGTTTGCTGATGACACTGCTATCGTGGGCTGCATCAGGAGTGGGCAGGAGGAGGAGTATAGGAACCTAATCAAGGATTTTGTTAAATGATGCAACTCAAACCACCTACAACTGAACACCAGCAAAACCAAAGAGCTGGTGGTGGATTTTAGGAGGCCCAGGCCACTCCCGGACCCCGTGATTATCAGAGGTGACTGTGTGCAGAGGGTACAGACCTATAAATACCTGGGAGTGCAGCTGGATGATAAACTGGACTGGACTGCCAATACTGATGCTCTGTGCAAGAGAGGACAGAGCCGACTATACTTCCTTAGGAGGCTGGTGTCCTCCAACATCTGCAATAAGATGTTGCAGATGTTCTATCAAACGGCTGTGGCGAGTGCCTTCTTCTACGCGGTGGTGCACTGGGAAGGCAGCATAAAGAAGAGGGACGCCTCACACCTGGACAAACTGGTGAGGAAGGCAGGCTCTATTGTAGGCATGGAGCTGGACAGTTTGACATCTGTGGCGGAGCAAAGGGCGCTGAGCAGGCTCCTGTCAATCATGGAGAATCCACTGCATCCACTGAACAGTATCATCTCCAGACAGAGGAGCAGCTTCAGCAACAGACTGCTGTCACTGTCCTGCGCCACTGACAGACTGAGGAGATTGTTACTCCCCCACGCTATGTGACTCTTCAATTCCACTGGGGGTTGGGGGGTAAACAGTAACATTATACAATGTTATTGTCTGTTATACCTGCCTTGCACTTTGTTTTTATCACTCTTTAATTAATATTGTTTTTTATCAGTATGCTGCTGCTGGAGCATGTGAATTTCCCTTTGGGGATTAATAAAGTATCTATCTATCTATCTATCTATCTATCTATCTATCTATCTATCTATCTATCTATCTATCTATCTATCTATCTATCTATCTATCTATCTATCTACAGTAATCCTTCGCTATATCGCGCTTCGCCTTTCGCGGCTTCAAGCATATTTAAATATATATCGCGGATTTTTTGCTGGTTCGCGGATTTCTGCGGACAATGGGTCTTTTAATTTCTGGTACATGCTTCCTCAGTTGGTTTGCCCAGTTGATTTCATATAAGGGACGCTATTGGCAGATGGCTGAGAAGCTACCCAACTTACTTTTCTCTCTCTCTCTCTCTTGCGCTGACTTTCTCTGATCCTGACTTAGGGGGATTGAGCAGGGGGGCTGTTCGCACACCTAGACGATACGGATGCTCGTCTAAAAATGCTGAAAGATTATCTTCACGTTGCTACCTTCTGTGCAGCTGCTTCCTGAAGCGACATGCTGCACGGTGCTTCGCATACTTAAAAGCTCGAAGGGCACGTATTGATTTTTGCTTGTTTGTTTTTCTCTGTCTCTCTCTATCTCTCTCTCTCTCTCTTTCTCTGCTCCTGATGGAGGGGGTGTGAGCTGCCGCCTTCAACAGCTTTGTGCCGCGGTGCTTTGCATACTTAAAGGCCAAACAGCCCTATTGATTTGTTTGCTTTTCTCTATCTCTCTGACATTATCTGCTCCTGACAGGCACTCCTTTGAAGAGGAAGATATGTTTGCATTCTTTTAATTGTGAGAAGGAACTGTCATCTCTGTCTTGTCATGGAGCACAGTTTAAACTTTTGAAAAAGAGACAAATGTTTGTTTGCAGTGTTTGAATAACGTTCCTGTCTCTCTACAACCTCCTGTGTTTCTGCGCAAATCTGTGACCCAAGCATGACAATATAAAAATAACCATATAAACATATGGTTTCTACTTTGCGGATTTTCTTATTTCGCGGGTGGCTCTGGAACACAACCCCTGCAATGGAGGAGGGATTACTGTATCTATCTATCTTCCACTTGGATCTAAGGATCTAAACACTTAATTTTTCTTGCAAATAAATGTTGGTATGTGCCACTTGCCAGCAAGGCTGACATCATTCTCTTTTAAATAACAAGCATCACTCAAATTCTGGGCTGCTATATTAATTCTATAGCCCTGTAGGGTTTGTGTATATGTTATAACGATGTTCTAGAGAGCAAATGTGGTAAGGAGATTGACATTATGGATGCTGCAGGCACTGTGTCAAGCTGAATACCCCCATTGCATACGGTTTAATATAGACCATTTCAGATTACATTTGTCAAGTCAGTTATAAAGTTTTAAACATGTCCTACATCTCCTGTCATGTGAAACATTTTCTCTTTCACAGCTTTTTTATTTGTCTGTTTTATATTGATGATTTTAAAAAGAGTTAAAGGAAACTATGACAAAAGTTCATTGAGTTCCCATGTTCATGGCTTAGACTGCGCTTTGTCCTCTTTAATTTAATGCCATTCTGGCAATGTCAGATTGCAAGTACAGTGTACATTTACAGCTCTTCTAACCAAGATGAGCAAGTATGTTTCACATTCATGATCTAAAGAGTCAGACCCTCCAATGAAATCTTGTTTCTATTCCAATTACATGCTGACTTTTGTGTACAACTTTGCCAAACCAAGTTGTGGTTTTGTGATGAGAATTTAATCTCCATGGGAATTACTCATTACCACAATATACATTTCACTCCGAACAAATTTATATTTAAACCAAAATGTCCAACTGTAAAAGATCAGTGCAATACTTATTCTAACACTACCTTCTAAAACTGTTCATCATTTTCCTATAAAAAAAGCTTTCCTGTTTAGTCTGTGACAGAGGCCAAGGTCTACAACATAAGTGTCGATGTACTTTTAAAGTCTATTTCCAGGACTAGATGGAACTGCACTCAAGGATGACCTCAAGAGTTTTGAGGTGACCTTCTTCAATGGCCTTTACCTCCCAAACTGTCATCACCCCCATTTTGTTCAAACCACTCTGCCCAATGAGTGACAGCTTAAGGTTCTCAGAAGCTGGGCTTCACATTGTAATACGTTACTGAACTATTCACCATAACTTTCTCATCTGTCAGCACTAAAATTCAGGCTATAGATAACCTAATCGTATTACACACTGAAAAAAGTAATCTACTGTATATGATGTAATGGAGAATAAAAATTGTACTCAGGAATGAAGAAAAATGAACTGATATAAGGACTGCATAAAATGTATTTGTTTTCTGAAACTTGCTTTGATGCTATTTTTTCACTTTTTTGCTGTGGAATTTAACATTTTGTAATAATTGTCTGCACTTTGTCCATAAAGGGGGAGTTTGAAATGGTTGTCTAAAAAAAGAAGCAGCTTTCTAACAGTAAGAAACATTTGCTCTACTCACCACATGCAGGTGGGAAACAGTATAAACTTTGTCCTAGCCCAAGCAAGAGTTACAGTGTAAAGTTGAGCTGGTAGATGTTTCAAGAACATACTGTAAATCATACCTAAACAGGACTGGTCAAAAAGCATGGCTGAATAAGACAGAGGAGTCGGCCCCTAAATTACAATGTTATAGTGATCCAAGAGGTCAGTCATTCCATCTATGTAGAGGCCATGCCAAACTAGAGACTGGGTCTCTCTGTCTCTCTTATTTCATCATTGAGAGACCATGCAGGATCACAGACAAATCAGCTTACTAAGACAAAGACCCAAATGGTTATGTAGGCATACTGGATGGCAAGACAAACTCCTACCCATTCAGGTAGTATATGTGTTATTTTGTCACACTAATATTACTTCTGTTTTTGGCATATTTAGGAACTAAGTCAATCTAAAATAATGAATAAAAGGGTAAACCTTTTCTTTTTGTTTTGGTTCCTCTGTAAAGAGTAAGCATACAAGGGCTATAGTTGGGATTTGGGATGTTTTGTTTGGATCTACATATTAAAGGGTATGAAAGTGAGAACAGGGTCACCCTTGGGCCATTCCATGATAAAAATACATATGTGACACTGTATTTCTATATTAAGCTTCCCTTGAAATCCACAACTAACTAACTAGCTGTTTTTATTGTCTCTGGGTTCATATGTCCTATACATATAATGTATTCACAGAAAATGTTTTGATATCAGAAGTTCCTACATATGTTATTGGAAACACTGTATTTCACATCATTTCAAAACAATAAACACTTTTATGGCCAATTCAATCCACAGATAACAGATTAGAATGAAGATCAAAACCTTCAGCCCTGTATTCCATCAATAAAACTTTAGAGACTGATATCATAGACTTACTGAATAAATGGCTGAATAAGCAAATAGGGCAAACTAAACAATCAAATGACCTTGCTGGACTGAATATTTTCTTATAAAATTGTGGTCCTAACATGAATTGCTTTATGAAAGGTGTTGCATAAAATAATGATAAATTAGTCAATTGAAGCTCAACACAGCAATGAGTTTATAGTTTGGATAAATCGTAGCACAAAGAAATACCATTTGTTTTACTTACAATTAGTGAGACAGACAGATGTCCAGGTACACAACTACACTAGATATAAAAAGTGAATGGGCTCGGTGTCAAAATATTCTTATCTTATCCAATTTTCAGATTATTCAAGAACTGAAATTATACATGTTACTGCCAAAGAAAATGATTTGACTTGCTAACAATTTAACACACATAAACATAGGTTTAGACCCTGGCCCAGTAGCTGTCTATACAGAGCTGAAACATTTTCTTCTTGACTGGTCCTGTTTTTTTTTTAAACATCATGTGATAATGCCACTTAGTACCACTGCTATACAACAAAGACATTCAGGAAATTCTGAAATGCTAAGAAAGGAGTGAGAGTGAGTATGTACCTGAGTATGCCCCGAGATAAACTCATACACTACTCAGGACTGGTCCCTGCCTTGCGCCTGAAGTTGGTGGGTTAGGTTCAGACCCTCTGCAACCTAATAAATTTGGTTAAACAGGTTCAGAAATAGATGAATGGATCATTCATTTTCAGTGCAAGTTATTACTAGACCAGTTAATGTGGTTTCCAAATTTAAACATGGATGTTGTTTTATTTTGCAAGCAGAAATGCAAACCATTTGCAAGGTCATTTGATTTATGCAGAATTCTTACTGATGCCGCAACTGTTTAAAGAGAAGGAAGACTGAAGCCACTAAGGAGAATCTAAAGGTCAAGGCGATGTAAGTGTTGCAGAGCAAAACAGTGCAGATGATATGTTGAGGAAGAGTAAAGAAACCAGTAATGATGGGCTGCTGTACACTGAGAAGAAACAATATCATATTAAAAAGGAATCTGCCCACTGAAAGAAGTATGCCTGCCAAAGGATGGAAAACCTGGATATATAATACAGAAATAACAGGAACTCCAAGGAACCTACATAGTATGCCATTTGGAAATGTGGAAATGTGAGGAAGCGGGATAAAAAAAGATAGACAATGCTTTTGAAAAATTTTCTAAAGGTAAAGTGCTGAACTGGAAAACTGCCTAAAATAATGTCAACAAGTCCAAAAAATCGGAAGTGGCATGTTTATTTTCAACATAAAACAAACAAGACAGAAATGAACAAAGTTAAAGTACATTATTTAAAAAGCACACAATTCACCGAAAACAATTTGAGAATGCTGTCTCAGGATTTGCCCCTGTCTTTTTGCAGATTTGGATTATCCACTCAAACAAAGCCATGCATTACAAATTACTAGCTACTGTTGTTAAATTTCAATGGATTACTTTACTCATTACTTCCTGGAAAAAGTAATCCCAGTTATACGGTATTATTCCCTAAACCCATGGACATATGTACCAATTCGAAAATAGCAAAAGGCACCCAAATGTCCTATCAGTATTGTTAATAAGGACGAAATAAACAATAACTGTGAAGTAGAATTTAGCAACTACATGACTTAAATAGGGCTTGTATCATTTCAACACAAACCAACAAGTAGAGGCCTTTAGTTGACAAAAGGATTATTTCTTAAAAGAAAAAAAATCTTGATTAACTCATTACAATAGCTTACTTATAAAAGCTCCCCAACTCACAGGGCTGTTCACTTAACTCTGTCTTCCTTAAACTAGATATCTTTCAAAGTAAAACTGAAAATCTTCATTTATAAATAAAGAAAAATACAATCCCAAAGTAAAACAAACTGTCACATAACATTGTAAAATGACACACATCTGTACAGAGATGACAGTGCTGTAAATTTAATATATGGCTGCATGAAAATGGTACACATCAGGCAAGGAACATAAAATAGGTAGCTTTTCAAGTTACTGTAAGTGAAATGGGATGCCTGCCCATTAAATTTACATATTATGTGAATTTATCTATCTATCTATTATTAGCTTAGAAACATGCATAATGCAAGTAACGAAATTCTACTTAAATCAGTAACTGTAATTCAATTCCAAGAATTTATAACATGTTACACTAGTTTACTAGTCATAAATGTAATTAGATTACAATAATGCATTACTTTGTACTGAGTTAACCCCAACTCTGTCTGTTTAGTACGGGGTGCTGTCCCAGTTTTATTCATCCCAAAACTGCAAACTGCACTCTCACTTTTCAACTCTCTCTCAATATCTGGCTACTTCCTCCCTGCCAATGACTCTTAACAATTAATTATCCAAATGCTAAACTCACTGAGCCTCTCTGGTTAGTTTTGCCTCCAGGTCTGCAGGCAACTTAATCACAGTGCCTTTTTAACCTCTTAAATGGAAGGGGAGGATCAGAAACTGGAAATCTTTACACCTGGACAAAAGTTTTGTTTTCCTAGAGAATGGAACTGACTCATATCACTTTTGATTTACAGTGCTCCTTTATACCAACCACTTGGAATCGTGTACTGAAGCAATCAGGTTTACTCTGTGCCAAGTTATACTATGAAACATAAACAAGTTGTGTTGAAAATAGAGTTGTTCTTCTCATGCATATTTTACCTTATTATTGATTCAATGAGAAAAGGGGAATCTTTGTTGATATTAATGAAATGAAAAGTGAAGCAAAATGACATCTTTTATTGGCTAAATGAACAGATTACAATATGCGAGTTTTCGAGGGAGCTTTTTCAGGCAAGCTGTAGTCCATGAAGGAGGGGGACTAAGCTGCCTCGAAAGTTAGCATATTGTAATCTCTTCATTTTGTTGTTGTTTTTTTTTTTTTAATAATTTCTTCACTAAGCATGTTGACTAGATATACTGTAGACAGGAAAATATAAAAACTTTTTATTATCACATAAAAAACAGAAAAATGGAAAGTCAACAAAACACCCCCTTCCCAACAGCCTTCCCAAGCTTAAGAAGTGGTAAATGTTAATTAAAAGAAATCGAAAACAGAAGGCAAAAGCAAAGAGAGGAGACTAAAGAATAATAGAAAAGAGAGGGAAAACTACATCCCAGGGCAAATCCCACACAGCTCCTGATAAAATGAATTGCACTAAGTCATCTCTAAATTGTAGAACTGGTTAAGTTAAGGATTCACAATGCATTCAGCTATAGGAGGGCTAGGTAAAGAAGGAAGACTTTCTGTGAGCCAAACTAACAGAGTCAGTGTAACATGCACAGAAAGACTTGAAGAGACATAGGACCAGACACAAACAATTGGGTGATACTTCTAGAAAAAGTGAAGGAATCTGCCAGGGACATTTAGGGAACAGAGATGACAAAGCAGGTTGAAGTCAAACTAATTAAATGGCACTTGGAAGGCATTAGTTCAAAATTAAAAACACATAATTAGTTATACCCCAAGTGTGCTGGTGGTTTATAGATTAATTTTTAATATTTCTGAATATAGAATTCCAAGCTTACTGTTGGATGGGAAGGACTACTAAAACAGAAAATGGGAATGATAAAGGTTTATAGGAAACTTTGCACAGCAAGGTGTAGAGAGAGGCTATAGATTTAGATTTAGGAGGTAAAAAAAACTGCAAAAGTGTAAAGTGAAAAGAAGTGAGAGAAAATCTCAATGTTCTAAGCACAGACTTCAGCTGAGGATAAACAAAGGAGTAGGAAGCAAGAATGGCAGACCTAAGCTGTAATGACTGGAATAAGGCCTGAAACAATTTGCAAATACCCTTTTGTAGGTCCACTAAGTAAAAAAATGGCTTGTCACCTACATATATTTAATGCTGGTTGTTACAGAAACAGTCTAAGATATTTCTCAACATGACATCATCTCTCTATTATAAAAGGAAATCCTGAGATGAGACTTTTTCAAAGAGATAATTTCAAGTCCCGTGAGACAAGACTTTGGCCATGAGATTTTTTCAAGTCACGTCCTCCTCTGAACCATATTCAACCAAGTACACAGCCCTCTCACCTCTCATTCGTATGAATGATTTTGACAGACACAGTTCCTGTTCTCTTAGCTCTTATTAATTTTTATGTTTTCCTTACTTTAAGTTCCCAATAAAAGAAGACTTATTATGTCCGAATCTTATTGAAGAATTTCATCCCGAAGGGTTATCAACAGAAGAAATTAGTACATAGTCAATCCTAGCACCGAGAAACGATGAAGTCAAACGAATTAATGAGAAAACTATCAATTGGTTACACAGAAAATTGGTTAAATGCGTATCAATAGTCTATGCCGAAACAGTTGGTGGTGATTGTGCAGAAGATGAAAACATCAACTTACAATATCCCGAAGAATATCTACAATCGTTAACACCATACGGTCTTCCACCGCCTGAATTACTGTTGAAAGAGGGATGTGTCCAAGAAAGGTAATGTAGTATATCTCCCACAGATAACATTAGACACCAAAGGAGATCTTGATATGCCATTCATATTAAAATGTTAACAGTTTCCTGTTAGAATAGCTTTTACAAAGACAATTAACAAAGCACAGAGACAATCATTCGAAAAAGTCGGTTTATTTATTAGAGAGAAAGAAACGAAATTCACTCAAGGGCAGTTATACGTTGCATTGTCACGATGTAAGTCCAAACACAGAATCAAAATTCAATGCGATACTGACATAAATTTAATTTTAAAAATTGTTTTTACTGAAGTTTTACAGTAGAGGTGTAAGTTTAAAAAGCATTTGTGTGTTAATTTCAAATCCAAACAGAACGCAATCGTATAATGCAACAAATAACTCTAACGCAACATGAAACATAATTTACTTTCAAATTATTATGTTTTACTATTTTTTAATATGGTTAATTACTTGCTGTAATGTAAAATAGTTATATTACGTCTATGTAACAATTCCCATGAAAATAACAATCTGATTAAATTGTACATCCGCATCCTCATACGCGAGCAGCTGAACCACAAAGAGGTTGGGTTGGTGAGCAAAGCGAGCAGGGTGCAAAGCCCCCTAGTATCCAAAAAGGCAAGGAAATAAGGGAGGGGGGCTATTTTTGGGGGCAAAGACTTTAATCTACAAGTTAGAGATGGAAAGAAGAAAGAAAGGGTGAGAGGAGATACAGTTGTGCTCAGGGAGACTGCCTCATCCAACCTGTCACAAAGCAAGGTGGAAAATTTGTTGTCTAGTTTGTTCTATTTTACAGATGGCCTTCTTTAATTCCATTTTAAAAAATTGCAGATTTTATTTCTGACTAGAATTTAAGAAGTGGGAGATAATTAACACAGAGCAGTATATTTGTTTCAATTCATGAAAGTTTAAACCAAAAAGACACAACAAGGAAAGACACAACAAGGTAGGACCATGTAAAGATCGAGTCTTTAAATCCTTTCAAAATAGCATGGTAGCTGGCTATATGAGGCTGTAAAATCATATAGAAAAGTAGAGATGTCCACACCCAGGTATCTGAAGGCTCCTGCCAGAGCTATGGAGGAAGAGAGGAAAGGCAGCACAACTGGATTTAGGAGAAGGAAGGAAAACTTATTCCTGCTGACTTTGTAGTCAGACAGGGCTTCATAACCATCAAATTGCTTAAGTACATGCGGCAGATCAGAAGAGGCATTTCCCAAATACAAGAGTAGATAATCTGTGCATAAAGAAAATTTTTAAGGTTTAAATTTGAATAAGTCCTCACTTATCAATACACTAAATATTGATATCTGTGAAACAACAATGGCTTCTTAGGTCACTCAATGGAGTTACCAAACATTTTATAAGTACATTCAACACAATTCTACACTTTCAAATCTTTTTTTTTTTTTAATTTTCATGCTCACATACAATAGATATAAGGTGAGTCTAAAGATGTTGACCTAATTCTCTTTTACTGTAAAGGAATACTCCACTGATCACTCCTAATTCACTTACCAAAGTTTACTGACCTTTTCTTCCATTAATAATTCTATGGAGTTTCATAATCTGGAGAAAAATTTGGCTGCAGTCAGCCATGTGCTGATTGTAGAATAAAGCAAAAGTATAGACAAAGAACAAAATTATGAAATACGTAACTGATAAGACAATACATAAAAACAAAATATTGGAACATGAGGTTAGTTCTGTGGAAGAATAAACACTCGAGTTTCAGAATCTCTTCTTCCAGCAGAGAGCATAAATACATTGGTACCATTTACTTTTCACTTCCCCGATAACACATGGAATCCTTTCCATTCAGATGCTGATTTCTGCAATTGAATGAGTTTCTGTTCTGTGCCTGATTGGTTAAGTAGGTACAGGAAATGGATGAATGAATGTCTGATTTACCAGCACACAGTACCATACAGTATCTTCAGGTTCAGGATGTTATTGCCTGGGAGCCTCTAAACTGCATGATGAACTGGAGATGTACTACACCTAAGAAATGGAGTTGCATGCTAAATAGATGCCAGTTAGGTTAAGAAGACACCTGCCCTTTGACAAAAGGAATACACTGAAAATGATTTTTACAAAAAAAAACTAAATACAAATAGAGGTGGAATTTATAGCAAGAGTACATTCTTTATAGAAAAAAAGATCACTTCTTTGGCAACTCTCAAATATAAGTTAAGAGCAGTGGGTACCACTTATGCACATGACCTACTGTTTACAGTATATACTGGGAGTGTATACGGAAGCTAAATCTGAAAATATCTCAACATATATTTATGCTATTGAAAATAAAGAATGTGGTTGCTGCAGAGGATACACAGAAAATAGCAGCTAACTTTTTGTATATTAAAGTGTAGCAGTACATTTCTGCATCCTTTAGAGTTAAGTTAAGAGCAGGGACTATGCACTACTTAGAATGGTAATTATCAGTAATCATGTTTGGGAAAGAAAACACAGAAATAGTTACACCCAGCTGTACTTGGTGATTACTTGAAGTAGCCATTATCAGCTAGTTTGATGGAAAAACAAAACACGCTAAACAGTTGCTGGGAAACAGCAAAACTATCTTCCAGGTTTTTAGGAATCCATGAACTCTACTTTCTGTACATGATAGGGAGCCAAATGACTACTGTTGTGAATGTATATTCAAGCCTGACAGATGAGCTAAATTTAAAAAGCAAATTACTTGCAGTCCCACTTCTTCTACCACACTCTACCACCACAAACATAAAGTAAAAACATAGGAACAAAAAACAACACTTAGAAATGTTAAAAAAGAGTCCTGAAACTATTACTTAAAATGAAGCATTAAAAAAAAAATCACTTATGTTCTTTGGCAGCATATTGCAAGTACACACTAGAAAAGTTCTTTATTGATCCTTCTCTCTTATTACAGAATACCAGGAAGAAAATAAAGCAGCAGTTCACCCCTTCTTCTCATCAACAATTTACTAAAGCTCTGTGACAATGCACCATTGCTTGTGTTAATATCACTCAAGAGTACATCTTGCCTGAAGAAGGGGCCTGAGTTGCCTCGAAAGCTTGCATATTGTAATCTTTCTAGTTAGCCAATAAAAGGTGTCATTTTGCTTGGCTTTTCTCTAAATAAAGAAATAAATCAAACCAAACAGCTTAAATTGTAATCAGAATTACCAAGAAAATAGGTTGTGCTATATAAAGTAAGACAAGCAAAACCAAAAAGCTTGTTAAAATGCAGAATTGCAACAGCAAATACAAACACTCTTTTAGCTGAAAAATTACTTTTAATGTAAATATTTTGGTTTAGAAGTTTATAGTTTTAAGGTATACTTGACAGAAACTTTTTTGGTTGGCACTGCATTAAAATTCTTCTGAGGAAAAATCGGGAGTGGTCTCCCCTAGTATACTCAGATATGGGGATGGATATTTGAGGAGTAAACCACAAGACAATGATTATATTTTTATACTAACAACAAATGAAATTAAATTTACAATTTCTTGAACAATTAATATAAAAGTAAAGTTGAATAAATCAGACTCTGCAGCTGCATGATTAAGAAAAAAAAATCATGTGTTCAGGTAAAGTACGACTTCCGGTTAGCGGAAATAGCCCAAAAGTTGATAGAAATCTACGTTTTATACGTAATACTTGTATGCAAAATTTGGTTGACCTAAATGAAAGCGTACTCAAGTTATCATGTTTACATACACACACACACAATTCCAAAAATGGTATTTTTGGACTCAGGGAAGTCTAAAATGTTGAGATTCATCAAAATCTCAAAATGGAATTTTTGGAGGATTCCAATATTTTCCCTATACTTCGTATACAAGAAAGTCAGGGAGGTTTAAAACGCCGAGATTCATTAAAATCTTGACGTTGAATTTAATGAATTACAATACTTTCCCTATACTTCGTATATGAGAAAGTAATAACGACACAATATGACTAATAATACATTAAGAATTCTACAGTAGTTGTTAGGAAGTTAATCACTGAAATAGTAATATAATTATTATATTTGAGACCCCGTGATATAGTTTAGCATTATGAACATATTACAAATGTACATATCCCCATGAGATATACAAGTTTACTATTTATGAACATGATAGAAATGTACATATCCAATGGTTCCCTGATAATTAGGCTTCAAAAAAATTGCAAAAGGCTTTAGTTGGGTCCTTGCAGCTTGATAATATGTGAATATTAAGTATATAAGATACAGCAAAAGTATAATTTTATTTCTTGCAAAAATACTATTTTTACTATGACTTGAATGAAAAAGGTCTATTTAAAGTGGACAACCAAGACAGGTCAGATCATCAAAATCAAAATGTCAAAACAACAACACTGTTGTTGATAATAAGAGTGTGTTGAAAAAACAGAAAATTCCGGCATCAATGAGGAAAAGAAACCACAAAATGGTGGCATAAAAAATACAATGAGAAAAAAGTAAAACAATAAGAAAAATCATAATAATAACAAAATGCATGATATATAAAGTACCAAGCGACAAGTACTATATATCAAGTGCACAGTTAGATATATAAGCTTTTAAAGTAAATACACATTTTTTTTACATTTTAACATTGTAAAACAACCAAGAAGTATGTTTTAAAATTTTCATTTCATTGATTTCTATGTTTTGATTTATGTTATAATCTTTTATATTTATTATGAATACAATAAAGAATGCTCCATTTAACAAGTACTGCATTAACAGTATTACAGTAAAACTGCAAAAAGCCTATAGTGAAATAGGACATTCCTACCATCTGTTCATTCTGATTATAAATAACAACTGAAAACGGACAAAACAAATGTTTTATTTTCAAGTTAACCAGGAATTAACCATTTAAACCAAAAATCAAAGCACCAAAATCATACATGTTAGTATATAATTTAAAACTCATATTTTGCATGGTACATGTAAATTGTGAGACTACATATATGCACTGGTAGCTGCAGATGAGCCTCATTCTACCATAAAAATGTACCTATCAAAAAAGACAGTAACACAAAAGTATGAGGCTGATAAATGATAATTCAAATATAAGATAAACCACAATGAAACATGAAAAAAACTGTAAAAAGTCTGCAAATGTTCTGGCAAGAAGTCACAGCATAAAGATATGCCCTAAATGTACATAGAAGTTGACTGACAGTAAGAATCAAAAGACAGCAAAGCAAACTAAAAACATTCAATTATGACAAACAAAGCTTACACTGAAGTAATGCTTTCCAATTTAAGCCATTCCATTCACAAAAAAACAGACTTTTCCAGAATTACAGAAAGCGACCAAATAAACATATACTTTAGTTTAAAAAAAGAAAATAAAATTATGCCTTCATAGTACTTTGTCAGCAGTTGGAATGGGGCCAAATTCAGAGTCTGTTGTTAGTTTGTCCAGTTTCTGGGGTGACATATTAAAAGAAGGAAGAATATCCCAAAAAATTGTTTCTTAAAGAGTATAGTTATTAATTGTAAAAATGTTTCTTTACAAAATGGAACCATTGAAACAGAAACTGAGTTCTAGCTTGATAACACAGAAATCTTCAGCTGCATTCCCTGCTGAAGGAATTAAGCCAATATAACTCCATACCATACGCAAAACTAGATTTTTCACTCTTCTATATTTCTGCCACACACAACTGCTTGTGTATTATTTCATAAAAATATATTTTTTTCCTTTCAAAGAAAAATCACTACAATTTTCTGTGGCACTTCTGTTTTTTTAACCATTTGATTTCTGCCTATTGGATGATGCCAGGATCTGGTTCTTCATCACCCTGAGTTGATAAGGGAATTTAGTGAACACACAGAGAGTCCGGCTTTACTGAATGCCCTGTATTTCTCATTCAGCAACCATGTGGCCAGTAAGTACAAGTAATTTGCTCTTCTTTATATACATTTCTTATCATGATTTAATACAACAAAGACTTTAAATAAACAAAATCAGACCTGTGTATTCCAGCTGGATTACTTCAAGATATATCATCATTTGTAGCACCATTTTATTCATTATTTTTAAGAAATAATTAGATGAAAATCATGATCTTAACAAATACATCAAGGACACAGTATATATATCTTTGACATAAAATGTTTGAAAGTACTGCCAATTAGTCACTGACACACCATGTCTGGAATGCTTTGGGATCTGCTCTAAACTAAATCTGTGCTAAAGGACAATCCACCTCAATAAAAGAATAAGTGTCTGTCATTCCAAAAGTTGTTCACTCATTTTTAGTAACTAAATACATTGCACTTGTCTTTCCAACAGATGGTGCATAACAAACATTAACACTGTTTTTGTGAATCTTGTACCAAATGGCATATAACAGAGAAATATGCATTACATGGTGCACTGCAAACGTTAATGCAGACGTCTGCGTTTATTTACTTAGATTTCAACCCATTTTAGATGGGCAGGACAGCTAGTTGTTCAATATTTGGTATTTCCTCAAGGCTAAAGTGTTTTGAGAATAGGATTTCATTTATCAATGATGATGCCACATGCTACCCGTTGACAACAAAACACACTCCAGGGAGTATGGTTCTGGGGTGTTTATTCCAAAAATATTTTTGAAGTCTGGACTAAATCCCAGCTGCTAACTTAACAACTGAATTCATCTCTCTGTCTCAGAAATAACCAGAAGCATGAGTATGACTTCTAAAAAAAATGCAAAACTATGTTTACTTTGTTATTGCCTTTACAACTAGTGCTGCTCTGTGTTATGTTTAAGTTTAGCTTACTAAATTGTTAAAATTCTAAATTTTAATAGAAATAGATTAAAATATTTTGAGCAGTGTGACAGCAAGCCCCCTCTGCTGATTATGGCATGATAAAAACCCCCATCTATCTATTATACACACACAAAATAAATAAATGTATATACATAAATACTAAATAAAGGCGCAGTGGTAGTGCTGCTGCTTTGCAGTAAGGAGACTGTGGAAGATTGTGGGTTCGCTTCCCGGTTCCTCCCTGTGTGGATAGCGCTTTGAGTACTGAGAAAAGCGCTATATAAATGTAATGAATTATTACTGCTCATTTGAAATAGGTTTTATGTCTTGAATTAAAAAACACCTTTCTTTTATTCAGCGTGGCAAGTTGTATTTTAGTAAACCTTTAAATTTTGATACCAATGAAAAGAATGTGACAGCTGTGCACGTATGCAATCATTTTCAATACAAGTTTCCAACTATGAACTACTTCTTCAGCTGGCAAGAAAGGAACTGACAAGTGGCATTATGGCATCTTTTGACTTGGTTATAGGAGGTGTAAAGGTGGACTTTTGTCAAAACTGCTTCCCAAGTCCACTAATTAGCAAAGCGCATTTGCATCTACTGTACAGTAAAGCAACACATTAGTCATGGACTGTGTGATGCATTAGTGAGGATTTGGTATTGCTGCTAAAAGTTATGACATTAGTTCACTGTTACTGGCAGGCACAATGATGAATTTGTCATCAACTGTAAATCCTAGACATAGTGTAATGTTTGAATTTGAAAAAAAGTTGTACTACTGGCCTTTTTTGTGATGAGCTGAGCCAACAGCACTTGGCTAACTTTTGACTGCTTGCACAGAATGGCTTGGCTTGGATTATACTTCAGGACTAGCCATGTTAAAGCAAGCAGAGGAAGAAGATTGTTAACAATAATTCACACAATGTGAGTGAGAGAGCACTTCTGTCAAAACATGGCATGCATTTCAGCTATTTATTTATGTGCCAAATTTGTAATTTTTCAGATTAATAATACTTGCAATATACAGCATCTATCTATTTGTTTTTTCCACATTTGTTTACATCATTTACAAACATGATTTTCATAGCATGTACCTGGCAATTGCCTACTAGAAGAGCTGCAAGGAACTACACATACTCATACACCCGACATTACCTGTCACTTCGTGCTGCTGCATCTTCAAATACGGCAGATCAGTACACAAGGCTGCAGTGATTTTTATTCTTATGTATTTGTAAACTTCTGAAGGTAAGCAAAAATACTGCTTTATAAGTTTGATTATCACATATATGTATGAAAAAGTACATCATTAGTGTTTTGACTGATTAGATCGAAATTTGAACAGTTAAGGCAGCAAACAAGGTGCGTGATTCATATTAAAGAGATTAGTTCTTAATGGTTAATTTAAATTAAGATAAATTGTCTTCATTGTTGCTGCATGTGCTCTACCATACATATAAATGTGTTTTGATGGGCAGTGCCCTGTTACTGGGTAACAAAGTGATTATGTGTGGTAGAGGCTTTGCTTAATCCTCTCTAAGCTGCCAAAACAACAACAACAATGCAACAACTAGCAAACAAGAAAGAGGAAATCAAGCTGACACTTTGGCAAGTCACATAATTTTATTTACCATTTCTATATAATGGCAGACTTAAAATTAACATCAATCGCTCCCTATAACAATGTCTCAGCCATTTTGGCCTTGAAGGGCTCATTTAATGTAGAATCAGAAAATGCTCCAGCATCTAAAGTGAAAAAACAATCCAAATGTGTATATTTTGTTGGTTATGCTTCCAATCTCACACTACAGGCCAGCCTTTTAGTCTTGAGGGTATGTTTAATTTAATGACTACAATTGCTGATTGCCTGTGAGAGTGTCCAACTATATAAATTATTCAACTAGGAATAGCAGGGGATGATCAATTAAATGATTTCCTCGTGACCTTTCATCAAGGTTCTAAATCTCTTTTTAAGTGAAAGTATAGTGATGGTGCCTTATGTTGGCAGTTAACCAATGTGGAGCCCATTGGAGTAAGTTGGAATCTAGGCCCACTGTTTTTACTTTTTTCACTACACCATGGTATGAAAACAAAACAAAACATCGAATAGATATGTTTGCTGGCTCCAAAGTTCAATGAACTTCTCCCTGTTTGCATAGTTAGCAACATTTTTCACTGTTAGTTGGCAGCATATACACTGTACTTTCAGTGGAGCACTTATGGCTTGTTATCTCTCAGAAACATGACAGCCCACATCTATGACTAGTGGCTCACTACAATAAAATCAAATCACTTGGATTCTGTTGTACCAAGTGACAAAGCTGTATGACTGAGCCACTGGGGCTGTTATATCACATAACAGGTCTGAACTGCCGCTGTCTACAATTCGCTGTTATTTTCGTAATATTATATAAATTAAGTGCTTTGTGGTATACAACAATAGGGCTGTATCTAGTGATACAGTACAGTCATCTGAAAGCAGTTTTAGGGTTCATTTGGTGACCCAAAAACAGCTTAAAAGAAGCTTTTCATGAAATGCAGCAACCACACCCATGGTTAGCCTGATGTTACCAAGCAGCATTTAACTTAAGACAGACACAGATAGCCCATGCTAGCACAGACATAGTTAAGGAAAGGAGAAATCAAAGGTCACCACTGGCACTTTGCAGGATGAGCATGGTATTTTTCCATTGCAGTTGTTAAGGAGGGGGTCAGGGAGAGACAGACAGAAGCTACAGCCAGCTGTCAGTGATTTTTGGAACAAAAGCAGAATAAAGGAGAGCATATATAAATATAGACTTAAAAATGGGACCAAAAACACCACATGAAAAGCATCGGAAGAAATGACCCTGTGATCTTTGTCTCCTGATAGCTACTGTATCTGAAAGCCAAAGAGGTTGGCTGATGGACAATTCTCTTTGTAAAAACAATGTTTAAACAAACTATATAGTACTAGCCGACCCGCGGCGTAGCATACGACACATAATTATTTATTGATGGGTGAACACTTCCTGAAAGACACAGTTGTCCAAATGGGGTGGGTTTGAGGATACGACTGTGAGTGAATGAAAAAATGGAACTCTGGAGAGAGCAACATACATATTGTCCGTGACTGAAAACTGGTTTTGGCAGATACAGGCATATCTTTTGAAAGTTTGGCCCTGTGCCTTATTAATTGTCATTGCAAAGGCTAATCTAACAGGAAATTGTCTGCGCGTAAAAGTAAAAGGCAAATTTGAATCTGATGGGGTCAGAGAAATCCGGGGAATAAGGACAGTTTGTGAGGTAGCAGCTGCGATAGTTTTACACTCCAGTACATTGCGGTGAATGCTGGTAACAGTCAGTCTAGTGCCATTACAGAGACTTCTTGCTGGCATGAGGTTTCTGAGAAGCATGACAACTGAACCAATTTTAATTTTGAGTTTATGCGGAGGCATGCCAGTGGAAGTAAGACTGCTAAGAAATTCTTTGGGGAATGAAGGACGTTCTCGGAAGTGAATGGTGATAGTAGCTGGAAGTATTTGGGACATCGCCACAATTTCTGCCTCACCACCATAAACTCTGGAAGTATTCATGTAGTCAGCGTATTGTTGAGCAGACTGTATGACTATGCTTCCGTGACTAAGAACAACGGACAGCACGTCGCCGAAGTTATCGCAATGTTGGCAAACAAAGGTTACAGCCATGTTGCGAAGTTCAAGAGCAACAGTTTCGTTGATGACATTTTTCCAGAAATATCCGACTGATAGAAAAAAACAGTTACCTGATGCAGGAATTTGTATAACCTTGAAAGAAGAGTTGTTTCCATGAAATACATGTGAAGCGGTGGCCATGTTAGGAAAGTGAACAGTCAACGTGGCTCAGAGGTGCATGTGGACTGTAGCACAGACCAAAGCGACTCAGGATGTGTTTGGTGAGGAGTTGGGGGCGGGCACATGAGCAGGCAATGTGCATGCCTCAAGAGTGACGGTGGACGCGGGAGGAGGGTTACAGTTGGCGGGCGGGGCTCTGTCGTGCGTATCCCATGATGCAGGAGGAGGATTAGAGTTGGCAGGCGGGGCTCTGTCGTGCGTGCGTGCATACCCCATGACGCAGGAGGAGGGTTAGAGTTGGCGAGCGGGGCTCTGTCGTGCGTGCGTGCGTACCCCATGGTCGGGCGACTTGGTCTTTTATATAGATAAAGTATAAAGTATATATAAAATCTGTGTCATATCAAAGATGGATACAAAATGCAGAAATGTATTTTTTATTATTTATAAAAGCATTCATCAGCCTCTAAGAAATTTCTAACAACCAGACACTAGACAAAACAACCATTATTACACATTACCAATTGACCAATTAATCTTGTTATAAGGTTGCTGGGGTCCAGAACAAATCCCAGAAACATAAGGCGCAAGTTGAAGACCAGTTACAGAGGACAGCCCCAAGCCATTTTTACTTATCTTTGTCTAGAAGATTATTTATTGTGTGACAGAAACGTGTCAGAACTAAGACCAGTATCATGAATATATTTTATCCAAATCATTCATACATCATTTTGAAGTCTGCTAATTTCAATTCAGAATCAAGGGAGCAGAAGACCTTATTAGCAATATTTGTGGCAAGCAAGAAACCAGCACTGAAGGGGATCTGGTCTATTTTTGGACACATTCACTTCCACTGGGTCAAATTATAGTCACCAATCAAAAGAATTCCTCCATCTTTGGGAATGTAAAAAGAAAGCTGGAATACCAGGTGAAAGACATGGGAAGAAACCTGACACATAGTCAGTGGTTTAGGGTTCAAGCTAAGTTTCCCATAGCTATGAGGCGGCAATGCCTAAAACATTGCAACTTACTTGCAACTATCATGTCACTGGATGCTGTGGGTACTTTATTTAAGATTTTATTATGTAAAAGAATCTAATATGGCACATAAAAAGCCAAAATGTTAACCACTGAGATCTGTGGCAGAATCTTGTGGTAGTATGGTATAGTGTGGGGCACTGCAGGAGCCGTAAGTGGGCTGATTTAGCATGGACACTGGGAAAGGAAATTGAGGTAATTCCAAAGAATATAAATGTGTCTTCTTCCTCCACAGCTACGGTGACTTTAAGGCAGATAGAAACATCTAGTTCAAAATTAAAACCTCACCTCTGGCAGTGGTCATTCTTTTTAAATAAAAAAACAAACCAGGGGTGTTTGTTAGGACCTGTGGGTGATATCGGCATAGTTATGTCACCAACGTATACACAACCTTCTACCAGTACTTTTTTTCCCCTTAACTTTCATTCTTTTTTTGGCAAGCAGCATTAAATAAGGATTCAATGAGGATTCACTTCAACTAATCTCATGATTCTGATCTGTTTAATTCTTTAGGCTAGATGGACAACATTCTTATGAAAATATTCTGTAAAAGCAATCATGGAGTTTGAAAGAAGTGATGAATGAAATGATATGTGTGAAACTGAATTTGCAGGGGCAGCTTTCTGTTTAGTGAGTTTTCCTGTGGAGAAAACACAGTAATGTGTATGTTTTGTGTGACTTTGTGTGAAAAATATGCAGACTGGCATAAACAGAATTGATTTTACTGGTGTGTCACGCAGTGGTGGAAAAAAATACCAAAATGTAAATGAGACAACTATTCCTTGCTTTCTACCCCAAAAGAACTCCTTTAAGTGAGCTTCACATTTTGCAATTGTGAAACTGCCAACCAAACAAATTTTACTGTCAATTTCATAAAACAGTGTGAGAAACCTGGCTGTTTCTCTTATCACTAGTGGTGAACTTGAAGACAAGGTGCCAAAACATCTTCTGGTTTAATTAAACAGAAAGCAATTTATGATGCAGACAGGACACAGCTCATTACCTTTACCCTGATCATTTTTAGCATGTCACTATATTATGGATATTTAGGTAACAGAAAATGAAGTTACATTAAGGTAAATCCTTGAAGGATCTGCTCCAGTCTGCAAAAGGGGACGGGGATAAGATAATGATTTCAAAACAAATGAGGAAAGTTATTTGAAAGGCTGAATGGAAGTAAAAACTTGAACATCACTATAAACAGGTAGAAAGAGTTAATATAGGAACTTACTGATGCTCCTTTCAGACAGGAAGATCGAGTGGAAATACTAAAATACAGGTGTAGAAAACTACCAGTGATATTCCTATAAATTTCTGACTTGGAAGTTTGAATGTTTAAACATGCTACATATGCATTTTTCAGACGTCTTAAACACAGAATTATTATATACATTTTTAAATATTTGACCATGTGACAACAAATAGATATTTTTAGCACATACATTTCTGAAAACAACCCGTCTGGATGCTCAGACCTGAATTATTCAGTGCTTTAAATATCCCTACTATATAAATTACTTGTGAACCTCTGCAAAAAAAACCTTAGTGCTATTCCTTGGGATTAAAGTAAAAAATACGGATTATGTTATCTCTTATCTCATGTTCAGAGCAAGTCACAGTAGATCAATCTATACTCAATTTCTGAGAGATTGTTCACATCTACTGTGCATTTTGCACTCAGAATGTTAGGAACAGGTGCTAGTACTCAAATGTCACCTTAGACAGTGAGAGTTTTTTGATAAAACAATTTTTTCTGAAGCGGAGGCATGGTGGCGCAGTGGGTAGCGCTGCTGCCTCGCAGTTAGGAGATCTGGGTTCGCTTCCCGGGTCCTCCCTGCGTGGAGTTTGCATGTTCTCCCCCTGTCTGCGTGGGTTTCCTCCGGGCGCTCCGGTTTCCTCCCATAGTCCAAAGACATGCAGGTTAGGTGGATTGGCAATTCTATATTGGCCCTAGTGTGTGCTTGGTGTGTGGGTGTGTTTGTGTGTGTCCTGTGGTGGGTTGGCACCCTGCCCGGGATTGGTTCCTGCCTTGTGCCCTGTGTTGGCTGGGATTGGTTCCAGCAGACCCCCGTGACCCTGTGTTCGGATTCAGTGGGTTGGAAAATGGATGGATGGATGGATGTTTTACTGAAACCAACCTAGTTAAGATCCAATCATTCCTGGATCCTCTTCCACATCCATGGCCTATGCATGGTGGTGACAGCTTCAGTTGAATGATATGCAAACCACAACCTATGCTTGTTTTTATCTCCTAGCCGATAATTTAAGACTCATGCTGCTGGCTTTTGCAATGGGCTGACCTACATGTGCACACTGCCTAAAGACAAGTGATTTCATTTGATGTTCATTTGTACATTTAGGCCATTTCAAGGTTGAGATCTGGAGACAATCATATTGGATATGGGTCACATACAAAAATGAGCATGAACACAAAGACAAAATAATCAGAACTGAACAGAAAAATCAGAATTAACAATAAGGCCATTAGTGTGAATGTAACCTTTGTGACCTGTCAAACTATGAGGTTATTTACCTTTTGTTTCACAAAATACAATTAGAGAATTACTGCCTTTGAAAGATAATGCTATAAAAATTACAGTTCCAGAAAAAAAATAATTTAGTAAACACAAATGAGAACTTTTCCTTACACATAATCGAGAACTGCTGCATCTAAAATATACAGCCTGGCTGACGCCTTTAGTCGTATACAGGTCTACACTAAATGTATAGAAGATTTATTTGGTGGCTAAATTGTAAGTAGGCACCTACAACACATAAAAACAGCAAATAAACCATTTAGATATAATTTAGGTAATGATCTTAACTACCATGCAGTTATTAATATAAGACATCAAAAACTTATTGGACAGCTATTTACTTTGTGGGAGTTTATTGGCATAGCTCTTGTTTTTCAGTTTCCATAAACTCTGGTGTATCTCTGCCATGTTAAGATGTCAATGGAAAATTTATATATATTAAAAACTAAACAAAGTGCGCTTATGAGGTGGGAACTGGGTGAAAACAACTTCACTAAGATAAACAATATAGAGTGTAGATACAAATAAAGCTTTACTTTTTTAAGGATTTAATACATGAATTAATGATTTTTTTAATTATTCCAAAATGCAAAACATTTTTTATATAGTAATAATGATTTTACACATAGAAATTTCCCTTTCAGGCAAAATTCAGAATGCACCTATTTTGAACTTACAATAAAGAAGTCTGTCTACTGTTTGAGATTTAAGCATTAGTAGTAATTGGAGGCAAACTAACAGCGTCATACTTTTATTTTCAAAATAACAACCTGTAATCTCTGCAACTGGAAAGTTCCAAATTGAAGAGCTAAACCAAGGCTAACCTTACACTGAGTAAATGGCCTTCATTATATTCAATTGGAAGTAACTTGTGAACAGACAGCATGAAGTAAAGATTTAAATGTTCCTCAAAATACTTTAAGTGTATAAAACCTAAATGTGGGCTTTTCCCAGTTCAGCAGCTATTCTCTTTGCATACTATAGTTAAAAAGTATCAATTAACATCTCTTATATCATTTGAAATCTGGTAAAAAAATTATTCTAATCTAGAGTTAATCCATCTATTAAAACAATTCCAGATTACATCATTTCTTTTGGGTGTTACATTTTTAAAAACCTCTTGTGTCTACATACATTTCAATTATCCTCCAATATTTATAGCACTACTATGTAATCTAAAAAGTCTAAAAAGTAAACTGTATTAAATAGGCATTATGGGCCTGGACTAATCTTCTGCTCGCTAGTTAGAACTTGCTTATATTGTACATACCTACAGCTTTAGTGAAAGATTGCAAATGTTCTTTCAGAAAATTATAAGAACAACATCCATGTCTGCATCTTATCATTTAGGCCTAACTCATGCAATTCTATAGCCTTGAAAACCTAAGCTATTTACCTGCTGAAAAACAGGTGTAATGACTTTTAAAAAAAGCACAAGGTGGTAAAGTTGACAAAACATGGTGCCAAAAAGCTAACATAGAGAGAGCCTGAGCACAGGATTTGAACCAAACCATGAGGTAGAAACATTAACCACTGCGTGACTATGCCACCTATAAATAAGTGTGTTCATATATACTCAAATATAAATGAAAGGCAGTCATTAAGAATTACTGATAACCCTATTCTATTTCTCTTCTCAGTGTCCAGCTCTGGTGAAACTGCCAATTTGTTACTTTCCAAAGAATAACACATCAAAATCACTGGGAACCACAGGATTCAATGCTTGCAAAACACTGCACAACAAAGTGTTTGCTTCTTGAACACTGTTGGGTGTTTCTTATAGATTTTTGGGTGCTGATCACGAATATCACATCAAAATTTCAGAAAACTCTTCAGTTTTGTCATGATTGTTTCTTATATTTGTATCCAAACATTTTCGCTCCCGTAAGTGACTTATCAACAATGGTTTGTGCAGCCTGGGCATGTCCAGGCATGGAATCAGGCCAGGTTGGAAGCTGTTCTGTGGAAGCTGTCTCAGCATGCTATAATGGTGGCTTGCATACACCGATCCTGCTCATTTTTGTTAATATAGATAGTCAGTGTGTGTGTGTATAGTATCAGTATAGTAAAGTATAGTATCTATAGCAATATAACAGTAAGTAAGCTTGATGCTATAGACGTTTTGGTGTCGGGCGATATGTCTCGTCAATGTTGTGACAGCCGCGATACATTCTGCTATATCTGTGGTGAATATACACTTGCGCCTCAGAGACGTTGGATCACTGCTCTTGTGAAAAAAGCTTATTATCTGTATTTCGGCTGCAAAATTGGTGATCAAGACAAGGAATGGGCACCTCACATTTGCTGTGCGATGTGCTGTCAGTCTGAGAGCCTGGCTCAGAGGCACTCGAAAGACGATGCCATTTGCTGTTCTGATGATATGGCGAGAACAGAAAGACCATTTGACTGTTACTTCTGTTTCACTAATGTGTCTGGTTTCTTTGCCAAAAACAGGAAGTCAATTGAATATCCTAATCTGCCTTCAGCAATGAGACCCGTGTCACAAGTCTTCCAATTCCGAAACCACCAGAGGATTGGACCTTAGACGAACCAGATGAAGAAACTGCAATGCAGGGTACTGACAGTGACATTGACCCGGATTTTGAACCGTGCTCATCAGGCGATCCACATCTGATAACACAGTCCGAATTGAACGATTTGGTCAGAGATTTGGGTCTGTCAAAAGCAAAAGCCGAGCTGTTGGGTTGGAGACTGCAGGAATGGTGTTTGCTGTCACCAGGTACGAAAATTTCTGTGTTTCGAGGCCGACATCATGATATTACCAAATTTTTTGCACAAGTCGACAGTCTCTGTTTCTGTTGTGACATTGAAGGATTGTTCTCGGGCTTGGGTTGTGATCACAACCCAGAAGAGTGGCATCTCTTCATTGATTCGTCAATGTTAAGCCTGAAAGCTGTTCTGCTACACAATGGCAACGTTTATCCTTCAGTACCTGCTGGCTATGCAGCAAACATGAAAGAAACGTATGAGAATATGGAACTGTTGCTGAAGCACATCCAGTATAGCAGGTACAACTGGAAAATCTGTGGAGATCTTAAAGTCGTTGTTCTGTCACTAGGACTGCAGCTCAGCTATACAAAGTACTGTTGTTTCATCTGTGAATGGGACAGCCATGCCAAAGAGTCGCACTATTCTCAACAGAACTGGCCATTCCATAAAAAGTTAATTCCTGGACAGAAAAATGTGGCACATGAATTGCTTGTCGACCCGGCAAAGATATTGTTGCCTCCTCTTCACATAAAACTGGGACTCATGAAGAATTTCGTGAAAGCATTGAACAAGAAAGGCGAAGGTTTTCGTTATGTAAGACAGGTGTTCCCAAGAATAACTGACTCCAAGATCAAAGAGGGCATTTTTGTTGGCCCCCAGATCAGACATGTTATGAGTGACAAGCAGTTTGAAGATCTGTTAGTTGGGCTGGAAAAAATTGCCCGGAAAGCCTTCAAAGACGTTGTTGACAATTTTTTGGGCAATTACAGAGCTCCAAACTACATTCAGCTGGTAGACAAACTTCTCAAAGCATACAAGACAATGAAGTGCAACATGTCACTCAAGATTCATTTCCTCCACTCACACTTGGACTTCTTCCCCCGCAAATCTCAGTGCTGTCAGTGAAGAACACGGTGAAAGGTTTCACCAGGACATTGCTAAGATGGAGAAACGATACCAGGGCAACTGGAATCCGTCAATGCTTTCTGACTACTGTTGGAGACTGCAACGTGATGCACCAGACATTGAATACAAAAGAAAATCAGGAGCAAAACACTTTTAATTCTGTTGAATTTAATAGCTTATGCGACACATAAACGTGACTAAATACGTTATTGTCAGTAAACATATAAATGTCTATTTCTCAGAGTTCCTACATGATGCAGTAAAATCAAAACTATATTTGTGCATACCTAGTAGGTACCTGTCACAATCAGCAAAAACTTTTCAATTACCTAACATCTCTACATTTCAATTTTTTTTCTGACAATTTCAGTAGTTTTTAGGACCCCGGGCTTTTACAGCACGGGCAAACACAGCTAGTATCATTATAATTGCATATCCATATGAAGACGAAATGGCATAATCTTAATTTAATAACTTCTGTGTATTAGAAATGTTTTTTAAATTGATGTTCTAGTAATAATATTCTACTTTATAGAATTTACGGTCATACAATTATTTCTAAACTCAAAAGACCTTCATGCCCATGGCTATCTAAAGCTCCACTCATCACAGAGACCAAGCATATTAGAGCTGAAAGGAAATGAATTAAATTTATTTGTACCAAGCATTGCACAGTTCAACAATAATCTTTCATCGATGACATTTATCTTGTTAAAAATTGACCAAAATGTACCAAGGCCAAGAGCCAACCTACAACGGCTTCATTTACCTACAGCATCATTAGGCCATGTATTTTGAGACAAAAATTTTAACACACTTCTCAAGCAGCCTTAGTATTACATTCACTAGTAATCAATTTAATAGTGTCCTTGATGGCCTTAAGAGAAATGGATTGTAATAACTAGTACTATACTACTAGCAGGCAGACATATCTTGCTTGTATCTGTTACACTATTATTACATGATTGATTGAGTAGCAGGTCACTGTGCTGATTTTGGAAAATAAAATAAAAAGGATGAATGAATGAAGTCAAAGGCCCAGGCCAAACCTCAATAACTATCTGTCTCTTCTGTCTTTCTTGTTGTCTTCTTCCACTACCAATGCTAAAGTAAAATACTTTCAGAACAGATTAGATAATTACTGATACTTGTAGATTATTCTCTGCTTTTAACTCCACCTCCACATGCAAAGTTCTTCACTGCTGATGACTTTGTTACTTTTTTTTTCACAGAACAGTGACTGCCATCAGAAGCCAATCATCATCACCTCTGACATAAGTCTGCTCCCTCCTGAATGCAGCCTAGCATTTTCCACTTTCTCACTGTTCTCCACTCCACTTCAGTACATACAGTATGTACTGTCTCAGCGTGCCCGTGTCTATCAAACATAGGAAGCTCTGCAGTCTACTTGTGACTTTACGCTGTAGGAAGATAAGTAAATAAATCATGGCAAATTAACATTCGATCTGGCTTTTATATAAGTAACATATAAATGTTTCTTATGTAAAGACCATCACAAAACATAATCACAAACAGGACTTTGCCAATACCTTGGCGAGCTCTGTAAGCCATGCTGCTTCGTTGGAGGACAGGTGTGGGGCAGACTGACTGGCAGGATGTTGCCCGACCTCTTGGTGCATCCAAATGGTGCCATCTTTCACCTTTATGCCTGGTGCAGCTGTATTGTTCTTATATGTGAGTGGACGTGCTTCTGTTCTCTTTCTCCCATGTAGAACCCTCGTCCTCATCCAAGTTCACCTCTGTTATAGCACGTCTTTATTTGAAAACTAACAGTGTCAGATCGGGGCGAGCGTTAACGCGACTGAGAGAATAAAACTGAATAAAAAAAAAAAAAAAAAAAAAAAACGCTAACCTTTACAAGTACCATACATTTAAACCGGCTGTTACAGACTCAAATCAAATGTATGTTTTTATTGTATAATAGTAACTATAAGAGCAGCTCACTACTCAAAACGTTTATTTTGGTATGCAGGGAGGCTCGAACTGGCGACCTTTTGAATAGGAGTCAGCAGTTCCTACCACTGTACTACCAAAGAAGTCATGACAACAAGCCACACTAACCCGATTTCTATTTCTTTCGTTATAGTCTTTAATAAAAGCACACTTGTTCTGTTATATTTATAACTTTTTTGAAAGTGCTTATTTGATATTTGGACTTCAGTCTTCACACATTATACACTTCATGTCAAAATTTTGTCGTTAGTTCTAAAACATGGAAAAAGTTTATCTTTTAGGTATGTGTTCAGCATTTCTTGAATTTCCTGTTATCCTATACTTAAACAGATCTTTGTAGATGCAGAACACACATGAAATATATGTGTTCCAAATAACGATATACTTTTTTAAGCCTATACAGCTCTATGTACCTGCCTGCCTGATAAACAAGGCTTGAGCTGGGAAAGGTTTTTGCACTTTCTGTGGCAGTGGGAGGATGGGATAGTAGGCTGCTTGCTGCTTGGGCTTATCGACACATTTACAAGACAAAAGACGCTGACGGAGAGGTGCAAGGGGATTTAAGGTGGGCCAGATTTACAAGTTTTTTCGTAAGCTTTGGTAATTCTAGTGTTAACAGGCATGGCTTGATGGTTCTGAAAGTGCTGGAGAAATCAAGAAACATAATCCTCACAGGGCTGCCAGCTTTGTCCACGTGAGAATAAGCCCTGTGGAGCAGATAGATAATTGCATTTTCCACTTCAATCTTTATCCAACAGGAAAACTGTAGTGAGTAAAAGTAGTCGACCATAAGAGGACTCATATAGTCCAGGACCAGTCTCTCAAAAGTCTTCATGATGTGAGATGTAAGTGCCACTGGTCTGTAGTCAATAGGGTGAAAAGGCACCTGCCTTCTTTGGACCAGGAACAATGCACGATGTTTTCCACAGCACTGGAACTTTCTGAATCCTTAAGAAAAAATTGAAAAGGTGACAGAGGGCACCACACAAAGTTGGTCAGCATAGGCCTTAAGAACTTGAGGACTCGCTCCATCTGGTCCCGCAGCTTTTCCTGTGTGTAGCTTCAGTTGTCTCATTACTTGGTCTTCAGTTATGGAGAGTCCACACTGATGGTCAGAGGTGGACTTGTCACTAGCCATTCCAGTCGACATGGTAGGTGTTGTTGATGTAGTAGGAAATGTGTGGGGAGACTGGTCATTGGAGGAGAAAGGTGGAAGTGGGAGGGAAAATCTATTAAAAAATGGGTTCAGGGCATTAGCTTTATCCACATCCCCTTCTAACACCTGAGCTCTAGATTGCTTGAGTCCAGTAATTACTGTATACCCAGTCCATTCCAGACATCCTTCATGTTATTCTGAGTGAGGTTGGTTTCTATTGTAGCTTTGTAAGCTTCCTTCTCTTCACTCAGCTTTTTCTTTAACACACCCTGTACATCTTTCAAAGCCTCATAGTCAACAGATTTCAGTGCTCTCTTTTTCTCATTCAGGAAACCTTTTAGCTACTTAGTAATCCAGGGCTTGTTTGGAAAGCAACAAACAGTCTTTGTGGGTACCACTGTGTTGACACAAAAGCCAATATAGTCTGTAATGCAGTGATAGCGTCCCTCAATATTGTTCCCATGTGATTTGCACATCATTTCCTAATCTGTCATTTGAAAGCAGTCACTCAGAACCATTTCGGCCTTCAGGCTTCAATTCCTTACTGTTTTGGTGGAAACAGGTTGCCATCTATTAACAGACTTGTTGCTGGAAATAAGATGAATCAGGTTTTGGTCAGAGTTAGCTAAAGGAGCAAGTCTTTTTAAGATGGCTGTTTCACAGCTACATTTTAGTTGTATCCCTACTACATTATTATTTTCCTCTGGGTTCTGCAATTCCCTACTAATCTGTACTACAGTAATCCCTCCTCCATCGCGGGGGTTGCGTTCCAGAACCTCCTGCGAAAGGTGAAAATCTGCGAAGTAGAAACCATATGTTCATATGGTTAGTTTTATATATTTTAAGCCCTTATAAACTCTCCCACACTATTATAAACATTTCCCGCACAATTATACAGCATAAACCCTTTGTATTCTCTTAGATATTAGGTAAGATTCGTTGAAATTATGTATGTAAACACAATTTATATACAGTAAAACCTAAATATTATTTTAAAGATATCAAGCGTCTCCGATATCACATATGTTACAGCCATTACGACAGACAGGCCACCAGCAATAAATACGTACAATGCAAGAAAAATTGTATACAGTAAAATGTGTGTACAGTAACACTAAACTATGTACATGTAATAAGTACTGTACATTGATAATTAATTATGGTTACTCACCAACAATGACACGACGACTTGTCCAATAACGATGAGTTTAATTTTACTGCACAACAAAGGATAGCGTTATAGCTCTTCTAAAGGAGCCTCTTCAGGCGACTGTGTAGCACCGCCATTGTTCTTCTTCCAGCACTCTTCAATCCAAATCCCTAAAGCAGATTCCATCCAGACTACTGCCTTATCACGTCCACTTGCAACTCGTTTTGCACCCTGGTTAAAGGACACTGCGGCCGTAGATCTTGTATACTTTTCCTCCTTTTTAAATAAAAAGAATCGTGGACTCATTGATGCCGTAATGGTGTCCTGCAGCGGTGTAGCTGTTCCCTTCCTTCAACATATCCAAAACTTTTACCTTTTCTGCAATCATTTGCATCTTCTGTTGACGCTTGGACACGGCCCCTGAAGCAGTAGCAGGAGCACGTTAATGCTGAATGAGTGAGATGAGACTTCCTGGTTAATGCAGCACTCCGTCGCTGAGCCAATCAGCACACAGGAACTTAACTGTGTGCTCTGATTAGGTAGCTTCTCAGTCATCCGCCAATAGCGTCCCTTGTATGAAATCAACTGGGCAAACCAACTGAGGAAGCATGTACCAGAAGTAAAAAGACCCATTGTCCGCAGAAACCCGCGAAGCAGCGAAAAATCCACGTTATATATTTAGATATGCTTACATATAAAATCTGCGATAGAGTGAAGCCGCGAAAGTCGAAGCACGATATAGCGAGGGATTACTGTATTCTCTGCTGTCTTTTCCAGTTTTTCTGTGGCGGCGATCTGCACCACCACCACCTGATCAAGGTACCATGTTGCCCCCTGCATTCATGGATTGAAGGGTGGGTGCCACAGATGTCCACATGACCATTATCATCAATTTCATCAATGTGAAGCTTGAAAACCATAAGGACTGATTCAGAAAATTTGTGTAAGGTAGAATGCCCAGTGGGGGCCAGGTGGTCTTTTAGCCTTGGAACCCCTGCAGAGTTTGTTTTTTTCTCCAGTCTAACTGGAGTTTTTTTTGTTTTTTCTGTACTCCAGGCCATTCGACCTTACGTTTATCTTTGTTACATACTGTGTAATATTATTGCCTAACCTTGTTTGTATATGTTTTATATTAACATCATTTTTTGTCAGACCTAGGTGGCAACCCTAACTATTAGTAACAAGCCAGGAGGCAGATCAATTCTAATTTTAAATAAGACTAATGACTAGTAAATATGTTAAGCAAAAATAAAAAAGAAAGAAAAACAGAGAAATACAGAGCTTGTGTAAAACGCCTGCTGCTTGCACAGGACCCAGAAGTAGAAAGTTGGTGTGGCAGATATAGTAAACATGGCGAAACCAATTATCAAATATAATAGAGCAATTATTTATAGACTAACATTGTTCATTCAATAAATTAAATAAGTTTAAAAAATGAATTATTAATTTACTTAAGTGCCATTTATCTAATAATAGATTTTAGTTGAAGACCTGAATGTGTTTGGTGTTTAAAAAATGCAGTAACAGAGAAAATCAGAAAGGCACAAATACTTTTTCAAGGCACTGTATATCCAATATTTCTACAGTCTTCCAGCCTCACACTAACAGTTCCTCATTAAGTGGCTTGAGGTAGCATTGAGAAAGGTATGATTCATGACCTTGAAAATCAACCGTTGACAAGATACAACCTTTATTAATTTGTGTAACACATGGTGTAATTCAGCTAAAAATCATACGCTGCATTTATTAATCTTATATTACCTAAAATGTATCCAAGCAAAAACCTTAATTCTGTTCAATATTCTTGGATGTGAATGTCACTTGTCTGCATGTTCTGGAACTGTCCCAGAGTAAGAAAATATCTTTAGCCTATCACTCCTAGCCCATTTACAACAGATTTCAATGTAATGCTCAAAGGGATAATATTGGTCAAAATAGTTAATAGATAAAATAGATAATATAGTTTAAAATATGTGGTTATATCTTATACTACTTTGCTTGCTTGCCATTTTATCTTATTTAATCAAAAAAAAATCTATAATCCATATACTACAGCACAGTGAGAAAAGGAAGTCAAATCATATTTACAATAAGAAAAGAAACAAACAACGTTTCACCTGAGGAACTGCTTCTTTACAGACTGACAAGCATTTATTAACATTGTCCTCAACTAAGCATACAGGCCTCTCTTCACACTTTAGGTGTTTCAGTATCTTTGAGTGGCAAACACCCAATGAGCTATATAAATTCACAGCTCTCCAGATAATATGTAACTGAATTTGATAAGAAACATTGTATTATTTATTCTTTTCTCAGTTGTTTTGTATCATACTCATTGAAATGAATTCTTATAAAAGGGGGAAAAATAGGCACAGGTGTGTGCATGTTGTCACTACTTTATAGCTGCTATCAGACATAACGTTTAACTGTCATGACTAAACTATTTTTGGTACATACGACCTGCACATTATGGTGATTCGTACTGCATGACCTACGCTTTGATTATAATGCTAAGAATTTTTTTGGAACAGTGTTTTACATGTAGGAGTGTTACACAGCAATGACAGTCTATGGTGAGTCCATGATTGAGGGATCCAGGATTTGATTTAAAGATATGGAAGAAGTGCTAGCAAGCCTGAATTGGGTAACAAAATTTTAATATCTTTTTTGATTTGGTTTACAATTTAGTTTGCTGTGAGAAAATAGCCATCTATGTCATAGAAATTATACAGGTACAGAACAGTACTGCTAAGTTAGAAAATGTATTTCAGCAGCAAAGGACACTTAAATAGTCATCTGGGTGAACTAGTCTGAGTAGTATGAGGTTGTAGTCAAGGAAGAGTTTCAAATGGTCACTACTGGGAAAATTTGCTACTATAATGCATCAAAAAGATTTCACTCAATCATCAATAAGGATGGGTTCAAAAGGTGTTTACAGGTTTTTACAGCCACAGTTTTTTTTTCTCCATTTGAAATGTATGGAAGATTAAACAAATAATTCTAACATCCAATACTAAAATATATTTTTTCCAGTGATGTACAGAGGGAAAATTGTAAACTGAAGCATATATTTAAAAATTGTGCAATAACTAGGTATGTATGTCACAAATCTCGTCTTCAGAAATGATTTTAGGTTGAAACACTATGTGGTTTTACACTGAACTGCTTTTGCAATACAAATGAATGGGTGCAGCCTTAGGAAATGATAAGTTAATGCTTCCTAATTATATGAGATGAATATGAGGGTAATTTGCTAAAGCTTTTTTTTTTTTTGCAGTATCAAGACTTTGGTGCTTGAATTGTGATTCTGCCACAGTATCTCATTGCTGTGGCATTTGTTTTGCCTTTATTAGCACCATTTATGAAACATAGTATATTTACTTCTAATGTTAATACAGTGATTGCTGAAATGATCAGAATGCAAGTACATGTCATTTAATGCCCAACAGACACACAATTTATTTACTGAAAGGTTTTAGTAGAATAACCTTCATTTTTTATTTTAAAGAATTATAGTGTGTGAAATTACATTCTGTTTTTAGTTACTCATGCTAAAAATGTAAAATTCTTTAAACATATGAGAGGTATCCAGAAATTTCTGGAACAGGTCAATAGCACTGGAGTAGCGTGAAGTTATCAGATATACCGCTAGGTATCATACCCCTAAAATCTTTTAAACAGTCTGCCAAATGACATTGCACTAAGTTGAACGAGATACGTGTTTTTGACATTTATTTTATAAATCATGTGGTGACTTTGGCAATTTTTTTTTTCAACTGAAAAAAGCATGTCAGGTCATATCGAACATCAATACAACAATGTTCATGTTTGTTAACATTAACGGACTCGTTAATAAGGAGATTCACAGTTAATAGACTGTTAATCGGCAGGATTACACTAAACTACTGAGCAGGGCCGGATTAAGACCTTTAGAGGCTCTAAGCACTTAAAAGATTTTGGTGCCCACATGTACAGTTTATCTAATGCAAAATATAAACAATAATAAGCCATAAAATAAAATTACTGTAAGATGAAAAATGTTTATTTTTGTATACAACCACTTTATTAATATTTGAAATGTTTTCTCTTATTTTTTCTAATTGCATAGTCTTTGATCAGATCCTCAAAGCCAATCCTACATAACACATCTGCTTCTATGCTTAGCAGAGATAAGGCATCCAGCCTGCCTCTATTATTACTATTTTGTTATAATTTTTACAGTATTATTATGTATATATACGCATGTAATTCTTTTTCATTTTATGTGGGAGTCCCTTTTTGTGGAACCTGGTTCAGCTGCACCATTTGCAGTTTTGCACCGTATGGTCCATGGTAAATCTGGCAATAAAACATGTCTTTCTGTGGTGTTCCCCTTCCCTTGATGCCCTAACCATGTGCTTATTTTGCTTAATGGTTAATGGTTAATCCAGCCCTGCTGCTGAGGAGTCAGTGAGTAAGTAGTCAGTGAATTATGCTTAAAACTGGGTGGAAACAATTACACGGCTCACTGAGTGTCACATTTCTAAACCAATCCAACATCTCATGAAGGTGGTCGTTAAAAGTAGAGGCAGTGATTTTGAACTGCAAAGAGTAGCAGAGCTCTCATTAACCTGGTCCAACAGACAGCAGCAAGCTTCTGCTACGCTTGAAAAAGTCACCTTTAAAAAAAAAAAAACCTTAGATATAATATTTATATAGCATGTACAGTGAGCACATTCCATGTCTTAAAAATAAACATAACATGATGCAAGTAAAAAACCTTTCTGCAGGTTATATTGGCATTCGAAGACATCTATGGACAAATGGTAAACGTGAATGATTTGTTGTCATAGGTGCTGTGTGTACTCTCTTGTTCAGCATTACAATAAATGTAGGAGTCGATATTAAGTTGAAAAAATTGGCAGCTATATTTACGAAAATATGAACTGCAAAATATGCATTTGAAGTAAACAGTGTGTCACACTCTGTAAAAAGGAATGCCGTTAAAAGAGCTGCATATTTCTTTTTTTTTCTTTTTTGGATTTTTATTGATTTTATTAAAATCAAATAACATTCCAAACAAATAAGTCAAGTTTTACAAAACTAGGTTTGAAAGAAATCAACCCTTACTAGCGAGCTGCATATTTCAATACTCAAAACCCTGATACATCAAATCTGCCTAACAACATCAGTAGATGCACAGTTGGGGATGCACTGACTTCACGCCTAAAAGAATAACATTAATAAAATTACTGTCTAATTGGAAATGCAAACATGCCATGACAAAATAGCGGCAGCATTTTAACACGCTGTATATCTATAGACCACAATACTTATCTAAAGTCTATTGTTATGTTTGTTATTAAATTATGAATTTCCCCTTGGGATTAATAAAGTATCTATCTATCTATCTATCTATCTATCTATCTATCTATCTATCTATCTATCTATCTATCTATCTATCTATCTATCTATCTATCTATCTATCTATGTCATATAGTGATGCAAAGATAAAATGAAATAAAGTTATCCTAGCAAACAGAGGCACTTCTCAAATAAGTGGAGCCTAGCAGCTGTGGTGGTCTGTGTGTGTGTCTGTCTCCATTATTGCAGTGCTCATTACAATGTGCAAATTAATCATTAAGCTTCAGTCACCTTGTGCTACTGAACTCCTGAATAGATAACAGCAATTTTAGCTTTTTATCTTCTCTCAGCACCAAGTCTTTTGCTTAGTATCTTTTGCTCTTTCTCTGAAACCTCAGTGGCACTTTAAAACACATGGACTGAAGAAATTGGTGGCAGGTGTTTTTAAGAAGAAGCCCTGTGGGTGTAGCCATTGTTTCACAAGATTTCACTGCTACTCACTATACACCTTTGAGAATCACGTCTGGCCCCACAGAAAACATATCCAAAACAGCATCCCACAAAGACGCATTTTTCATGATGACACCACATTTGCATACACCACTGCACCTCTACACACCATGTTGTTAGTCAAAGAGTTTTTGACCAAAAACAATGTGGTTGTGGCTTTGCACCCCTCAGATTAGCCAGATCTTGCACTCTGAGACTTTTTTATTCCAGAAATAAAAATTGAGATTTAAGTGTAGGCAATTTGCTGCCGAGTTGGAAATTCAGGAAAAACTTGCAGGTGGCACTAGACACAGTAACAAAAGACGAGTACAGGAAATATTTCTGGGAATGGAAGAAGTGTTGGGACAAGTGAATTACACCTTAAGGGAAGTATTTTTTTGGCATATGTTGAATAAAGATTTTTTTTTTTTTTTTTTAAATTGCAGGAATTTTAAGGTCTCTCCTAGTACATTCAAACTGTTCTTTCCCTTGTACATTTTACATACATTGATATATACTGGCTATTGTGTAGTTCTTAAGAGTGTAGGGACATAGGCTAGGTAAAAATGGTACAATGATGGCCCAAAACATTATGTTACACTGCAAAACTCAACAGAGGATTATTCCCTATTTAGAGTACAGTACTGACTCAAGGACTTGTTAGATCTGGGAACATCTGTGACAAAAGTTTGTCTCTGAACCAGTGTGGCTTGGTAGTTAAGGTTTTCAAAAATAATCCTCAAGGAAAAATATTCATGGTTTCTCCATGGGCAAATCAGTCACTCAGCGTACGAGAGGGTTATTTATTGAAAAACATATAAAAACTATGATCATAAATTGGGCAACAAAGCGGCAAAGTTATTTAGTACTGCTTCCATACAGATTCAGTACCCCTGGTTTGAATCTCACACCCACTCAGTGTCTCCACAGTTTCCCAGAGTCTATTTGTTTTTTTTTGGCCAGTTTCATTTTCTTCCCACATCCCACAGACATAGGGTTATGGAAACTGGTGATTCCATATTTGTCTTGTGAGAGTGTGGGTGTGAGCATGAGTAGGTCCTGCAACGGCAGGGTTGATTCCTGCCTTGTACACAATGCTTCCAATATACATTCTGCCTTTACATATCTTTACATGAACCAGAGTTGGATTTACTGGATTTGATAATATTATGGTTGTATAGTTGCACTGGATGAAAAAAATAACTAAATGGAAATGTTTTTTTTACCAACTTAAAATGTTTAAGTATCCATTGACAGAAAGCAGTGGTACAGCTAGCTGGAATTAACGTTAGTGGGGATAAAAAAGTATATGAAAAAAATTCCATCTACAATCAGTCAGTTGGAAATGGCATACAGCATATTTCTGAGGGGTTCAAAATATGACTGCACAATTATCTGCATAGTAATCACAATAATAATTACAACTGTCGCAATACACTAATTGTGGAAAGTAACGATTACTGAATTCTATTAAGTACTACAATCTCACATAGATCAAGCTTTCCCAGTTACTAACTGCTCTGAACAAATGAGTGTTGTAATCAAGCATAGACAAATTCACCGAACATGAGTGCAGTGCACTCACATCATGATACTAACTACATACTAAATGCTAAACACATAGGATATTTGCGGGTTGGATAATGGATGGACGGATGGATGTTTAGAAGTCTGATCCCAAACAATATTTTTTTAAAAGTGTGCATATATTTCTCTTCGGTTTACAGCAACTTCCAGAAAAAAATTGAGAAGTCCCTTTTCAGCTGCCAGTCCATCTGCCTCTGGCCATCAAATGGTGGGGACTGGCCCATTTTAAAGGGCACCCGGAAGGATTCCAGGTGCCTAACAAGCTTCTTAAAAAAGCCACACTTCCAGGTGTGGCGAAAGTGTGGCCAAATAAGGTCCTGAAAAAATCCATGCTCCTGCTGGCGGTGGCCACTGGGTTCCAACAGGGTTGAGCTACAATGCTCATGACTCGTGGCCCTGCTGGAAACCAAGGGGGATTCCTTCTGTCGGCCCAGGGAAGAAACTATCCTAAAAATACTCTCTCCCCCGGTCCTTCCACACTCTGGGCGTCCCAGCTGGGCAAGAGTTCCGTCCGCCCACCACAATACATATATAACAGAACTATCAGATTGTGTTTACATTAACTTCTTAATCTTATATTACTGTCATTTAAAATTGTATTATCTGCTTTTATTGTTCATGCAAATGTGACATTTGTTTACTTAATACAACTGAAACCCAAATTAACATTTCCATATTTAACATTTTCTTTTATTTTACATTTTTGAATGTTTAGTGGTGGCAATGTGTTGTTTTTCGTTATATAGATAAGATAGATAATTTATTAATCCCAAGGGGAAATTCACTCATTCTTGGGGTCTTTTGGCAAATATATATATACAGTATATATTACAAGTAATATTTATTAAAAAGAAGAAGGAATATGTTTGTGTTATACTAAAGTTTTATTGACATTTTATTTATTTATTTTTTCTCCAGCTGTCTGGAGTTTTTTTTTTGTTTTGTTTTTTCTGTCCTCCCTGGCCATCAGACCTAACTTTTACATCTATGTTAATTAGTGTTCCCTAATTTTAATTCTTATTTATTTTGTCTTTTTTCTCTTTCTTCATCCTGTAAAGCACTTTGAGCTACATTATTTGTATGAAAATGTGCTATATAAATAAATGTTGTTGTTGTTGTATTAAAAAGAGTGATGTAAATCACTGTGATATATAAAGAAACATTATTAAACACTACGTCTTTCATTTTTGAACTAATTCAACATTCATCAGTTTCATATTAACAATTTTTAAGTGGTTCCCAGAAAATTAGGGGCTCTACTTCTTGTGTATAAACAGAATACAGTATATGAAGCTGGCAAGAAAAGGTGCATATTTCTTTGTGCTGTTAATTGTAATTAATAATCACATTTATAATATCAAGGTCAATAAAGATCCATTACTTATTTTGTCATAATTATGCACCCCCTCATTCAAACCAGAAATAACCTCCTGCACTGGCTATGCCTATGGCAGAAAGGGTAAACCCATCACTGGACAAGTTGACAGAGCATACAGACACTTGGCACTACACTTTAACCACATGCTTTTAACTAAACTTCAGCCTTGGATAGTAATATTAAAATGAATGAGAGCCATAGGACCCAGCAGCTTCCCTTAAAAAGTAAACCAAACACCTACCAAATAGACAATTTCTTGTTCTTTTTTTGTATCTCTTATTTCTATGATTATTGTTCTTTTTCTTTTCCATATGTCTCTTTTTCTGCTACTGAAAATCCACCATTCACTCATTTGCACTCAACTATGTTTAATTTACATTTTTTCATTATTATTTAGACTTTGTAGTAGGTGATATAATGTTGACAATTTTACTAAACAAAAATGAATGTATGTACATTATATTACAGAGTTCTTTAATTTTCTGCAACTTTTTAATCCAGCTGATGGTCACGGGATCCAGTGACTATCCTGGCAGCATCTGTTGTAAAGGAGGAGCCCACTGAGGATGACATGCTACTAAGTTGAGTATCCACTCATAAAATCAAATCATCCAATGTTAGGATACACAACATACACAGTGAAATGTATCTGGTGTTATAAAGGAGAATTTGGATTTTCTCAGAAATGTTCAACTTTTGTCAGGCTGGTGAAGTGGTTAGTGCTCTCTCAATACTTAAGGAGACCAAGTTCAAGTCCCAAGCCTATTCAGTGTCTACTTTCAGTTTACACATCAGCCAGTTTACACTCACCAATTAACCAAGCCTACATGTCTCTGGTATGTGGGAGGAAAACCTTCACAGACACTGGAAGAAAGTTCAGTCTCCATATAGAAGCTACAATATAAATGTTCTGTGCTTTCTATATAAATAGAAACTGCACTTAAAAACATTTTACTGTTTCACTACAGTCCATTTTACAGTCAGTATCATTTAAAACAAACGTTGGTCAGAAAGTCACTGGATGAAATGTGAAAATACACAACTAGAACAGTCTTAAATGTTACTTTATTTTGGCAAAAGAAACAATCAAATGATAGGGTAACTATTTCCTAAAGCAATCTCTTAATTATGCCTGTTTTTGGGTCTTTTGGCAAGAGGTGTTTTCATTTTGTTAAAGGATAGGTTCTGCATTTTATGAAATAACACTGAACTAAGACAGCAAAGCAGATGTACAAAAGCATTTAGTAACACTGCTCCTAACTCTGTAAATTAAAAAATCTCAAAAACGAACTCATTCTTCAAAATATTTTCTGTAATTTTTTTTCATTTTCTTCTAAAGCAGTGCTTTAACTATATTTAACACATTTTACTTTTGCATGTGGTAAGTAATTCTACCCATTTTTTATACCACTTTGTTGCCATTTGACGTTGTGAGGACCCAGTCTAAAATGGTGCTGACTGACAGCAAGGCAGGATGACACACAGACATCCACTCCATTCTGTTCCCTTTAGCAATGCCAACCATGTGACATTAATTTGTGAGGGATATCCAAGAAAATGCATGTGAGCATAAGGAAAACATGCAACCTCTCAATATAAGACACTGCTACATACAAAAAATATGAAGCCTAATCACTCTAAACCAGGGTCTCAAACTCGTGGCCCACAGGCCATTTCTGGCCCCCTTGCCCTTTCCCCACCAACCCATATATGATGTCAACAAAGTAATGCAATCCAGCCTGCGAACGGTAAATGTATTTAACTATTTTCGCCTACTTCCTTTGTTTACTCATTTAAGTCCAAACTAGTTTAAAAATAATAATTTTAATTAAAAAATAATTTCAAATTAACGTAAATCTTTCAGTTCTGTCATTTGATGCAAATGTGCCGTTTTTAATAAAAAGAAAGCAAGTTAATATTTTTTTGGAATTCATTTGCTTGGTTGTCAATAACAAAGATGACTCTTTCCAAACCAAAAAGGAAGGTGGATGCTGAACCCAGACAATTTCAAGAAAGTTGGACATTACAGTATTTTTTTGTGGAATTCAGTGGAAATGTCACCTGTCTTATATGCAAAGAAAAAGTCTTTAATGCAAAGCTAAGAAAGATGCTGATAGTGTGGTGGAAGCAAGTTATGTGGTAAGTGAGTTAATCACTAAGGCAGGAAGGCCATTCACTGATGGGCAGTTTCTTAAGGACTGTATGTTAAAAGTCGCTGAAATATTGTGTCCAGAAAGGATGGGTTTGTTCAAAAATATCTCCTTATCAGCAGAGCGAATAGGCGAGTTATCAAATGACATTTATGATCAGTTATGTGAGAAAGCTAAAGTTTTTACTGCATACTCCGTGGCGCTTCACGAAAGCACAGATAAAACCGACACTGCTCAACTAGTGATTTTCATTTGGGGTGTTAATTCCCACTTTGATGTGACTGAAGAATTGCTAAGTTTATGTCTGATGCACGGCCAAACCACAGGCAATGATGTATATCAGCTTCTGTGTGACGCAATTGAGCATGGTGGTTTGCCATGGAACAAACTGGTAGGCATCACCACAGATGGAGCTCCATTCATGACAGGCAAACAAAATGGGCTGGTAGCGTTGGTTTAAAAAATAATTAGAAGAGGAAAAAGCTGATCTAGCAGTAGTTTTACACTGCATTATTCATCAACAAGAACTGTGCAGCAAATGCTTAAAATTTGAGAATGTCATGTCTGTTGTTCTGAAATGTATTAATTACATCAGGTCAAGGAGTTTAAAAGCATCGCCAGTTCACAGCCTTTACAGAAGAAATTGAGTCAACTTATGGTGATGTACTTTATTGAGGTGCGCTCGCTCAGCAGGGGAAACATCCTGAAGAGATTTATTGTGTTGAGAACAGAGATGAAAAATTTCATGGCAGATGGCAGAATGGGTGTTCCTGAGTTGGAAGATCCACAATGGATCATGGACCTTGCTTTCTTAGTGGATATTACAGAGGAGGTGAACATACTTAACTTGAAGCACCAGGGCCCTGATCAGCTCATCATAGCAGCTTATGAAAGTGTTAAAGCCTTCACCACAAAATTGAAATTATGAAAACACAGCTGTCTGCCAAAATCTCACTCATTTCCCAACATGTAGATCTCTTGTGGAGGATGGCACAGCATTCAGGAGTGATACATATACATCTGCTATTGAAAACCTACTGCAGAAATTTGATCACCGTTTTGCTGACATTAGGTCACACGGTAACACCTTCCAGCTGTTTGCAGACCCCTTTTTAGCTGATGTGAAGAGTGTTTCAAGTTGTTTTCCAAATGGAACTTATTGACTTGAAGTGCAATAGTGAGCTAAAATCTAAGTTCAGAGAGGCACAGGAAAAAGCAGACTTGACTGGGCAGTTTCTGAGAGAATTACAGCCATCCTTTCCAGAGCTGTCCAAAATGTTCAGTCAGGTAATGTGCCTTTTTGGAAGCACATATCTGTGTGAGAAACCTTTCTCAACTATGAACTTTAATAAATGCAAGTAAAGGTGTAGGTTTACTGATGCTAATCTTGAAGTTGTACAAGGCTGTGTGAGCAGAAATGCTGCCAAGTTTCTGGACAGAAATAGAATATAAGTTCAAATGTATTCAGGTGGGCGGCACGGTGGCGCAGTGGGTAGCGCTGCTGCCTCGCAGTTGAGAGACCTGGGGACCCGGGTTCGCTTCCCGGGCCCTCCCTGCGTGGAGTTTGCATGTTCTCCCCGTGTCTGCGTGGGTTTCCTCCGGGCACTCTGGTTTCCTCCCACAGTCCAAAGACATGCTGGTTAGGTGGATTGGCGATTCTAAATTGGCCCTAGTGTGTGCTTGGTGTGTGGGTGTGTTTGTGTGTGTCCTGCGGTGGGTTGGCACCCTGCCTGGGATTGGTTCCTGCCTTGTGCCCTGTGTTGGCTGGGATTGGCTCCAGCAGACACCCGTGACCCTGTGTTCGGATTCAGCGGGTTGGAAAATGGATGGATGGATGGATGTATTCAGGTATTGCATGTGTTAGGTTAATGCAAAGTTTTGTTAATTTATTTAAGTTAATTTAATTAAAAAAGAACTGCACATTTAAAAGTAATGTATTTAGAATACAGTTTGTGTTTTGAAAAAATATGTTAGTAATGGAAATAAAAATAGATTTAAAGAATATTACTATCTCTTGCTGTACTTGAACATTCATGTGACCCTGTAAGACATGACAATATCAGCAGTGGCCTGGAGCCAATTTGAGTTTGAGACCCCAGCTCTAAGCACTTGACATATCTTAAACTCCCAGTTTATATTAGCAAAGTCCATGAGACAAAGCTGATCTTTTTCGGAACCTTCTATTTATGTCTAGTGTTTTTAAGATTCAACCAGAATATTCCAAAACAAATCAGTAAGTGCCAATGAAAGCAGTCAAACTTTATATATAAACAGCTGAAAAAAAAATATGAATGATAGAGTTATTCTCAGAGCAAACCATGAAGCGCACAAATGTCTTCTGATGCAAAGGCTTTTGCGTGGGTCACCCAAACAACTAAGCCAAGAAATACAATATCTAAGAAAGGCATTTTGCAATACAAACTAGAAATACAGTATGCTCTTCAGCAGAAAGAAGGAATGATGTGAAATATTTGTCGTGTAGCAATCTCCCGGTAAAGCAAGAATATTCTACATTGATGAGATAGCAATATTCTTGCTGGATTTCACACATGAAGAATTTGCAATATTACACCAAGATCAATACCACCAGCAAAGTCAATCAAGAAAAACTGTTATAAAACAATAATTCACACTGGACAAAGATATAATTGCTCAACAATACAAATAGGAAAATGACACATAAATAATCTAATGAATAATAATAATTTAATCATTTTACTGTGAGGTTCACATTAGTATGAAATTGGTGCAACTTTTTGCATTTCAAATCAAAGATACAATGTTCCTTTTAAACAAACTCAAACTTTTTATCATGATCTTTTTATGTAAAACTTTTACAGGTTAAAAAAATAAGATTGACTCACAAAGGAACATTAAGCAACATCACCCAAGGGTTGCCAGTTCTAAAAGTTAAGGTGCGCATTATGGACACTGTGGGGCACTCCTTATGTAACTCAAGCGCCGTGTGCTCCGAGGGGAATCATTTACAAAAAAAAGTTGGCAACTTCTCTCTGCTATTGATGCTAGCAAGAAGAAAATACATGTTGCCATTATTCCACAGTCAGTTTTGTCAACTGTACGTGCCAAAAGATCACACTTCGAATTCCGTTATAATGAAATTCCCAATATAACAAATTATTTTATTCAGTCTGTTTCTTTGTTGTAACAGAGCTTGACCTATATTTTTTATATGTTATTTACCCCATGTCATTTGTAGAGATGGGCAGGAAAAAATTTTATTCATATTTTAGTGGAGAAAAGACATAATAAAGATTCAAATGGAATGGGAACCAACAAAGACCAATTCTGGAAAACAGCAAACAATGAGAAAAATGTTCATGGAAAAAAGAATAAAAAATCTCATGTAACTTGTTTCTCATAATCCACATGGCCCAGTATCCATTTGTATTCTCAGAACGTGCAAAATACCTGTACTTTTTGCTTCTAGATAACTCAGGGCAAATGATAAAGAAGAATGGTACATTACCCACAATACAGTGCATTTGAATTGAACAAAGGATTCTTAAATGAAGGGAAGAGGCAGGGCTTCAAACATATTATATTGTGGTTAATGTGCCTTAACTATTTATCATTTATGTTCAGTATTTAACAATATTTTGCTAAAAATGCCGGTACTTGCCGTTCTGAGGATTATGCAATACAAGTTATATGAGAATTTTTTTCTTTTTTACATATATATTTTTCAGACTGTTTGCCGTTATCTACCATTGATCACTGTTGGGTCCTGTTAAATTTCAATCTTCACTATGTACTTTCTTCATTAAAACACATGACTAAATTTTTTCTCAGAAATCACTACAAAGTAAATGGGGTAACATCAACAAACTATAATTTTTGGGTAGAGTATTGTTTTAATTCGAAAGAAAGGAACCAAAAAAGGAGATAACTAAATACAGAAAAGGGAAAACAATAAAAATATAAAATTAACTAGGGGGCTTACCCCCTACTCGCTTCGCTCGCCAAACCCCCTGGGCTGCAATACGCATAGGCCAAGTTGTGTCTCTGCTGCTCGTGTTGTAAAGAGGGGGGCCGAACACACCCCAAGGAGATGCAGTTGCTCCTCCAAAACTCCCTCTTAAACGGTGATACAATGGGAAACAAATAGTTTTTTTTTAACCTTTTCTTTGCTCGATCAGTGGCTGGATTGCTGCTGCCGCCGCCACCACCTTCGCCGTTGTGCCACGTGATCTGCATGTCGCACAGCGCTTCAAACATTTAAAAGCCTGTACAACAGCTGTCTTTGTCATCTACTCTTTGTCTTTTATTTCCAGCCCCAGGCGTGGTTAAATCTCTTAGCACAAAGTCTCATCTCGTGGGACATGAGCTTTTGATATTTTTTACTTTATAATTAAAAAAACAGAATAAGAAGCTGAAAATCTAACAACATCACATTAAAATGTGATAAATTCTAAAAAGAATGATGCCAAACATATATATGTAGGTTTTAAAATAAGCCCAATTTAAAGCATGGCAAAAAATGTGAAATAAAAACATCACATAAAATCATTTATCACACTTTTAGGCTTAGGATTTTATATACTGTATTAGATATTGAACATTTTTTAAAAATTACAAAAGTTAAATAATTTTGAATAAAAAAAGATTCAAAAGGTAGAGGAAAAGGAAAGAAAAGGATGTCAACAAGTAATACATTTTTGGAACTTTGCACAAGTATGTAAAATGGCCAGTGAAATTTTGGTTTTTGGCCAAAATCCCCCCCCCCCTCCCCCCCAACAAAGGGAATTTATTTAGTGAACCTAATTAATGCCACATATCCTTGCTAGATTTAATATACTGTATAATCAGACCTGTTTTGTTTTTCTTATCTATTTTGCCTAACTGCTTAGAGATTTAGGTGAGTCATTTGCTGCTATTTATAGATGTTCCAAAAATAAAACTAAATTGTCCTTACCAAGAACAACCAGAAGTCACTTACTGTTTACTGAAACAACTACAGACCATATTAATGAAACAAATGTAATTCAATACTGAATTATTCTCATTAAAAAAATTAACTTACAGTAATTAGTTTTTATCTATTAGGATATATGTGTGCACAAGTAAGAAGCCAAATGTTGGCTCAGAGATCTTAGTTGCATATTTTATCTTTAGATAGCATACTTAATTTATTGTGGGTTATTTAAAAGGTTTTAAGATGTAAAAGTGATTGGGCTAATACTGAATTTTGATGAAGCTACAAAAACTCAGAATAAGAAGACAGATTAAGTATTAATATGTGTATTGTTATATGAACAGAAGAGGTAAATATAAAAAAAAGTTGCATATAGAAAAAGGAAATTAACAAAGTCCAACAAGACCAAAAGGTTTACAGCAGAAGTACTCTTAGACTCAAGTCAGGAGGGTCACATTAGTCTTAGTGTTGTGTTCTAATTCTTATCCCTAGCTTAATCATACATCTATTATCTGCACCTATCTTGTCCATTTGTGGTTTGCAGGAGCCAGAGCACACATCCATACTTACTCAATAGGTATTTTGCCATTTTTGGGTATCCAGTATATAGGAAAACTAGAATACTCAGAATGAAGCCCAAGCAGACACAAGGAGTAAGTGCAAACTTCATACACAGAATTACAAGACTGAAATCTTTATTTTGACAATCCAAAACTTCCCCAACAGGTAAATTCATTTATGCAAATTTAATTGGTACATTAAGAATAAGGGGGTACAGTAGTTTAGAGTAATATTCTGAATGGCAACTCTAAACTGACACTGTGGGAGTAAATACAAAGGAAAGGTACTCAGTACATACCCAGTGTCTACCATCCCTAACAAATGTAACTCTCTCTCTCTGACCATCACTGAGTTGCAAGCACATGAGGAAAGAAAATGTCATTATATAGCTACTAAGATGTGCTGAAACCAGCCCCACACCTCAACCCCTCCATTCACCAAAGTGCTTGGCAGTGCTACACAATATTTTCCCATATGTCTAACTGCACTCATTTCACACAAGGGAAACCCTGCTCTTCCACTCATGATTGTTTTGACTTCCCTGAGGGTCTTTGATTGCTGTATGTGTGCCATCAGTGAACTTAAAAAGGTAAAAATGGGTACCAAAGCCACAAAGGTTAAGAAACACTGCCAGATTTCCATCCCACATGCTTTTAAAAACCAAAAAAACTTTCAGTATTTTAATTTGAGTGGTTCATTAGCTAACCATAATGAGAATTTTAGGAGTACTGGGACTGGATAAATAAAACTGATCCTTGTACTCTGGCAGGCAGCACCACGTGGCTAATTATGCACACAAATTAGCCATGTGTGAATCTGCAATAAAAAAAAAACTTTAAAGGGGTCTTTCTTCTCCCCTCACCAGAAAATACAGGACACAATGTGAAATAATAAAAACAAAAGATTTATTACTATTTTCAAGGCATCACATTCTTCTTGATGGAAGAAGAAAGTGTAGAGCATTTGCACAGATACATGGGATACAAAAAAAGATGTTACAGCTGTGGCCAGAGCCTCAACTTCAAACAATGGAACAAGCCAGTCCCAAGCCACCACTTTATGGCACAGCTATTATGAACACAATGACCTATATTTTAATTACTTATTTATATTAAATGCATTTACTATGGATGTTGGATGCATCCCACCTAGGTTTTTTGTTGTTTAAAACACAATGGTTAGCAATGCTGTCTCAAAGCTCACACCACATATTTGACCACAATAATCAGTCCATCTTAGCTGGCATAGTTTTACCTAACCCACAGAGACACCTAAAAGACCAATGCACCACTACAATCTACTCAAAACTAGTTAATTTTCTCTTTCCCCATTAACTTCAATTCATTTTGCACAGTTCAGTTAAATTCTCAAATGTTTCCATTATTTTTCTGCGACATGAACTCCATGGGGTTCACTCATTACAATAGTAAAAGAACAGGAATCTTAAACATTCATTCTGTGGGTCAAAAGGTGGTTGCCAATTCTTGCTCAAACCTCTTTCTTAGATTTCTATTCTTGTTGCTAGTAAACACAGCATTTAATTAGATTTCTTGCCCCTGTGCCCATTTTGATAGTTGGAAAAGTCCTCTGTGCTTTAACTCATTTTCTAAACTAAAACCAACCCCATACAGGTTGCCAATCACAGCAAAACACACTTGTCTATACTACGTACCAAATTAGCCTAATACATATTGTGACGTGTGAGTTCCCATCTTGCACCCCAAAACACGAGGCTGAGTCTCAGTACATTAGCAAAACCAGCTTTATTCAGCTTGAAATAGGAACAGCATGGTTATTTATTGTAGCGGGATCTACCACTCTCCTATACATAGACACAGCAATCAGGCAGGGTCGTGGCCAAGTAATACCGTTCCCTGCATCGATGACAGGTGTTTATAGCGTGAGTACAGTCAGCTCGGATTTGCTTATGTGGCAAGCCGCTGCAGCGTTGTGAGCCTACGGTTGCCCTGGCAACCGAGAAGTTGTCTTCCACAGATGCAGCAATCATGCTTTGGGACGCTCTTCGGCATGTCGTCCCATTGGGGGGAGTCTCAAAAGAGTTTAGAAACCTGTTTTTGGGGACCATATTTCTTTATTTTGTATTATTTATTTGTGATTTTTGGAGTATTGTCTGTTTTCATTTTCAATTTACCTATTGCTTTTATTTTTACCATCACATTATAGAAGCCATTTTGTGATGCTTTGGTTTTGCTAGGCCACCATGTTGTTATGACAACAAGGCCCTTTTGCTATCACCTGACCATTGGTAACATTATGCGTGATGTTATCTGGCTTCCAGTATAAAATGGCTGTGCCCAGCCTTTTCAGTATCCCTTGACTGGATATAAGAAATGCTGTTAATGACCTAGTGTAACTGGATACGAAAACACACAAAGAACTCTTCACCACCAGTGACAATGAAACTTAGGAAGGAACAGCATGCCACTACACCTACATTCTTCCCATGCTTTAGCAACAATGGAAAGAATATTTTTCTAAGAAAAACACAATTAACTATTTACTGGACCTGAGCGATTATTATAGCTCAATCATCATGTTTTTCTACCTCACATCTCCTTATTTTTTTGTTAGTAGAGATTTTTTATGATACACATTATGTGTAAATAAAGATGAGACACGTGAGTCGTTGCCTTGCACCCAATAGACGAGGCTGAGTCTAAGGACTTTAGGAAAACCAGCTTTATTCAACTTGAAACGGAAGCAGCAAGGTTATTTATTGCAGCAGGAGCTACCAGTCTACTACACATAGACACGACAAACAGGCAGGGTTGGGGACAGGTCAGTGGCCAAGTTATAATGTTCTCTGCATCATCCATTGGGGGACAGACACGTTGTACATGGAGGCGGTGAACTTACGGTTGCCTCAGTGATGGACAAGCAGCCATCGACAGATGCATCAATCGCATTTTGCCCTGTTGGGGAGGTTCTCGGAATAGTTAAAAAATGTCACATCCTCCAGTTAATGCTCCCTGGAAGCAGTTTCCTGCTGAGAAACGTGATGAGGTGTTCTTTCCCCTCGAAACATTGAGAAAGCACTGTACCTAAACCGAAAGCACTTGCATCCGTCTGCAGAACAAATTTCTTCGAAAACTCTGGATTCTGCAGAACAGGGAATGAAGATTGCTGTGATGTGAAATTTTGCATACAACTTGATAAATATTTTGTATGTCTTTATTAGTAACTTAGGCAAAGCAATGTAACATTAGTGTTACATTAGTGAGAAGCATTCATGTTTAACGCAACCCCCCCACCCCTTTTAAGGAATGTGTCTCTTTGAATTTTACGACAGGGTTGGGGAGGAAGTGCCTCAAACAAGTTTGGTAAGTGTTTCTCTGCTAAAGTCTCTCTGTCAACCCTAGGGAATCCATTCCCGGACGGGTTTATCCATTCCCGGGAATCCCGCATTTCATTCCCGGGAATCCCGGGCATCTCACATGTGAACGGGTTTTAGAACGACCAACCTTATTTTTAATAAAACTACTGCAATATGTTGACACAAATAAAACACTAAGCTTATCTACAAGCAGTTCGTGCTGAAGTACATGTATCTTTAGTTGCGGTAATAAGAGCATAGAAAGCACAACGTCCTCACAGGTGGCGCAGTGACAGTGCTGCTGCTTTGCAGTAAGGAGACTGTGGAAGATTGTGGGTTTGCTTCCTGGTTACTCCCTGTGTGGATAGCACTTTGAGAACTGAGAAAAGCGCTATACAAATGTAATGAATTATTATTATTATTATTAACGTGTCCAGCATGCAGTCGTCCATGCGAGAGTGCACCTTCATGTAGAAGTACGCCAGCCACTGAGAAAGCATGCTCTGCCTCCACTGAAGTAGGCGGTACAATCATCAGATACTGATACGCTTGTTCTAAACAACGCCCACGCTTGCCATTGCGCTGAAACACCGCCATTTCAGCTTTTACTGATGCATCCAGTTTCTTGTCATCATTCTGTGATGGCAAGTTTCTTGGCACAGATAATGCGGATGCAACAGACTGACGCATTGCAATTTCAAGTTGCTGTTCAAAGCTGTTGTCTGATGCAAGCTGCAGCAATGACGCCACCTTAATTATTTTCAACTATAACTCTGTTATTTCTTGATCAATTTTTACACTTTTACACGCTATATATGCGAGCTTGGCCATTCCCATTTTCCCAGGAATTACAGCAGTTTCATTCCCGGGAAAGCGGGAATGAAAAACGTCCAGGAATCCTGGGCTCCCGGTAATCGGGAGCCCGGGAATGAATTCCCTAGTCAACCCTCACACAAAGCCAGGCTGGCTAACTGCCAAGCTTTACCTTAACATATGGTTTGGGGGGCAGGTGTGAAGATGTTCTATTCCCCCATTGGTCTGAAGTATGGCTTGTATCAGAAGCCTTTAAGTACCATTACGTTCTATTGGCTCTAGGGGTTGGACCGAAAACCTATACATTTGCTCACTCCCTCACTCTCTCTCTCTTACCAAACTGATGAATGACCATCTCACACCATGAACTGAAAAGGACAACACAATGAAGATCACAGCTCGGCAGCCATATTGAGACAGGTATGCGGCCTGTTCTGAAGAAAGCTGACCACAAATGATGCCTTAACTAGAGACATTTTAAAGTAACTAACAAGTCTGTGTGCCACCTGAAACTTCATATCTCCATTTATCATGTTGTATGGTTGCCAATATTCAAATGTACTTTGCATATTGTTATTATTTATGAATATTATCAATAATACATTGTTTAAATTGTAATTTAACTCCTGCTTGTCTTTTACTACACCTAATTGCCTGAGGTTATAAATGTAGAAGGGAAGGTGGGGAGAAGTTATATACTATAACTAGCAAAATACCCGCGCTTCGCAGCGGAGAAGTAGTGTGTTAAAGAGGTTATGAAAAAAAAAGGAAACATTTTAAAAATAACGTAACATGATTGTCAATGTAATTGTGTTGTCATTGTTATGAGTGTTGCTGTGTTTTATATATATAAAATACACACACACACATATAAACATATATATACATATACATATACACATATATATATACATATCTACATATATATATATATATATATATATATATATACATATACACATCCACATATCAACATATATATATACACATATATACACACACACACGGTTTATGGGTGATGATTGTTTTACTCTTTTTATGTTTATTTTATTTTATTGTAGAATCAACTCCTATCTGCGCACAGCAGGGCAGCCGTGGGCGGATGCGTATGGTGTATTCACTCCATGTTATCGTGCATTGCGCTGTCAGTGGTATTTTGATAAAAGAATTTGAAAAACATATAAGAAGCGTATAAATTATTAAACAGTAAAACATTAAAATTTAAGAAGTAAAGTTACATTAAGTACTACTGCAGTGCCTTCGGGTATACCTCATTTTTTGTTTGCCCATTACGTGCTTAAATGTATAAATTTTTTGGTGCACCTACCCGAGAACACGCGACATATAACAGAGCGTGGGAGAAGCATGGATTTTAAACACGCATTGAGTTCATCTGCTGGTCTCCCTCATGGAATAACTGGTAATGTTTGACTAAAATGTACAGCGAGTAAAACGACATTACCTCCTATTTTTTTTTTTACGATCTCTGAGATCTTGCTTTTTTCGGTTCAAGGCTTCATAAGCTGTTTTATGTTGTATGGTGTACTTATCCCAAACCATCATCTTTGAATGTTGCAAGACTTTCGCCTTGTATGTAGATCGGGGTAATTACATTCATTGCATTCCTAGTCTGAATCACAATGTGATTGTATGGGTGGTTACCTGGCACTGTAGGGTTGCCACCCGTCCTTTAAAATACGGAATCGTGCCGCGTTTGAGAATGAAATTGCGCGTCCCGTTTTGAATCAATACTGGACGGGATTTATCCCGTATTTTTTTTATCATTTTTTTTTTAAAGCAGCGTCTCATGCAAATCATCCCACACGCATTTTATGAAGATGCCTCCTTTCCTAGTTTTGATTGGGTAATACTTGATGTCATCGTTAGTTTGATTGGTGTTTTTAACTGTCCAGTGAGGAGGGCGTGTCTTTTAAGTACAGTCTGCAAAGTGTTGGCACTGAGATGTGGCGTCAGCGCCATAGTTGAAGCCCCTAACGTTGCGGTCAGCAAGTCGGCTAACATCCGCCATGTGCCGTCTTTCAGTTGCGAGAAGCAGATCATAGAATGGTTGAAACTGTTGCCCCTAACGTTGCGCCACGGCGTGTGGTTCGTTTATACCTCGTGTCTTCTCATTAAACTTTTATCTCGCAAATATGTTATTGCAATCCGCAGCGGGAGCGTTTCTATAAAGTTAATTTAAACTTACGTTTTACACCGTGCTTTGTTTCCCTTATGAACATGCTTGTATGCTTAACTCGCTCCGTTCTCAATTGTTTAATAAATTTTTTGCTCTTCGCTGTTTGCGGCTGTTCCTCCATTTCCCCCTACTTCGTTGTTTTATCTCGCGAATATGTTATTGCAATCCTTAACGGGAGCGTTTCAATAAACTGATTGAAAATAGTTCTGCATTTACCTTTTTAGTAAAAGGCGAGCTTTTAAGCCTGAGAAATCACCGTGTAAATGCACACGTTTAATTGGACATGTGTTAATATGTATGGTTACACAGTATTAAAAGACAGTGAACAACGTCAGTTACCTTTGTTCCCGCGTTTGATAAAAGGTGAGCTTTTAAGCCTGAGAAATCACCCCGTAAATGCACACGTTTAATTGCACGTGTTAATATGTATGCTTACACAGTATTAAAAGACAGTCAAAAATTAACGTCATTTACCTTCGTTCCCGCGTGTGACTCGTGCTGTAAATCTCTTCCTTGTTTTTAGTTCACATGATTACGTAGGAGGCGTGATGACGCGATACGTGACTCCGCCTCCTCCATTACAGTGTATGGACAAAAAATATGTTCCAGTTATGACCATTACGCGTAGAATTTCGAAATGAAACCTGCCTAACTTTTGTAAGTAAGCTGTAAGGAATGAGCCTGCCAAATTTCAGCCTTCCACCTACACGGGAAGTTGGAGAATTAGTGATGAGTCAGTCAGTGAGTGAGTGAGTCAGTCAGTCAGTGAGGACTTTGCCTTTTATTATTATAGATACCTTATAAGCAGTGGTAAGTCTGTGAGATTTGAGGCATTCTGACAAAGGCTACACATTAATAATACAAAAGGGGAAAGTAGAGTAAAATATTACTCTACCAAGACAAAACAAGGATAAAGCGGCTTTAAAGTCTGAGAAGGCTCTGTCACAGGCACTGGCCCAGGCAATACTACAGTTCCTTCTGTCCTTTGTCAAGTTAGTGAGGGGTGCAGGCCAATGCGCAAAATTGGGAATGAACCGCTTGTAGTACCCAGTGGGCCAGAGGAAGGCATGAACTGCCTCTATGTTTTGGGACGTGGACACACAAGCACCTCCCTCACCTTGTCAATCTGAGGTTAGAGCAGACCTTTCTCCATGGAATACCCCAAATAATGGGTTTTGGACATACCCAAACTGAACTTCTTAGGGTTAGCTGTCAACCCCACCAGCCTCAAATTGTCAAGCACCGCCTGCAGGAGGTTGAGGTTAGATATCCAGTCATTACTGAAAATGACAATATTGTCGAGATACTCTCCCATGTACGCAGAATGAGGACACAGGAGCTGGTCCATCATCCATTGATAAGTCAATAGAGCCCCATGGAGACTGAAAGGGAGCCTAGTGAACTCGAACAGCACATCTGGGGTAGCAAATGTGGTTTTCTTTCAACTGGATTCCTCCAGGGGCACCTGCTAGTACTCTTTCGTGAGTTCCAGGGTGGAGATATACGAGGCTTGCCCACGTTTCTCCAACAAGTTATCTATACACGGCATTGGGTACGCATCAAACTAGGAAATCTATACATAACTGTGTAACGGCCGACCCCTTACCCGGCTGGCAGCTACACCTCCAAGCCCTGTGGCCTGGATAAATTACTGAGCTGAATCTAAATAACAAGCCGTACCACTAACAAATGAAAATTTTCCCCACAATCGACGGGTTAAACAAGCACGCAAAAAACAGATGATATGTAAAAATAGGTAATTATATTAAATGAGCAATAACAAGAAAAAATGCACAATAAATACAGATATATAACCCTCCACCAAAGCAACAACACTATATTATATATATATATATATATATATATATATATATATATATATATATATATATATACATACACACTCTCTCCCTTGCACTTGTAACATATAACAAACAACACGAATAACAAAAAAATGAATGAGATATGGAAATGAATGTGAACTTGAGTCCGGTCATAAACACTGTCCTGAATACGGTTGACTGAACTAGCGATAAATGAGTCGTTTGATTTTCCCGGAACAAAATGGAGCAGCCTCACCGTGAATCCTCGGTGCGTGGTGGATGATGAAGTCCAACCCCGGGGTCTCTCGTGATGAGGGTATTGAGGTAAGTCCGGTGGATTGAAAAACAAACTGGATGAAAATGCGCAATGTGGAGAACAGCAGGTACAAATGGCTCGTGGTCGTGAAAATGAAAAGTCTCCTTCCTCCTTTTTCTGTTCCCTCCTGATTACTTAAATAGTCCTGTGATGGATGTAATTGATTAACAGCAAACAGGTGTTTTTCAGGATTGAGGCTGCGGTCTCCTCCCATCATCCATCCCCCTTTATGGGGACGACATTCACTGACACACAAACAGCAAACGGGACAATGGAACAAGACGCACGTGGTACTAACATTGACAACACTATTACTACATTCCCCCCACCCCCATAACCTTGGACAAGGGAGGGCCAAAGTACGGCTTGATACAGGCCACATGAATAGTGTCAATCTTGGAGTTAGTGCCGATACCCCTTTGAATTTGGAAATTAACTGGACCAGTTTGTTTCATGATGACTGCTGGACCTAACCATTTAGGTGCAAGCTTGGAGGAGAACCGCTTGCTGGCATCCGAGAGGTGGTGGGCTCTAGTCCAGACCAAGTCTCCCAGCTTGAAGTGCGCTTCCTTCCGCCGGGCATTATATAACCGGGCATGTCTGGACGTCGATTCGACCAACCTCTGTTGGATTCTCCGCCGAAATTCTTCTAATTTTAAAGTGTTATTATGGAGGGTGATTTGTGAACTAGGGGCTCCGGGTAAAAGTTGGTCGAACGGGCCCTTCATCTGTCTGCCCAGCCCCACCAAAGCAGGCGTTTCACCTGTGGCTTCATGTACTGCGGTGTTCAGGGCAAACCGGAGCTTGGGGAGCCATTTATCCCAGTCCTGATGGCGTTCACCCACATAGGAGGCAATCATATGCTTCAGGGTCCGATTCACTCGTTCAGTCATGTTAGCCTAGGGATGGTATGCTGTAGTAAGATTTTTCTTCACTCCCCAGGCTGTATAGAGATCATCAAGAACTGAACTTGTGAACTGAGAACCCCTGTCCGAGATGATGTTCTTCGGTACCCCCCAGCGGGTGAATATCTCATTCTTCAGGGTAGAGCTCACCTTGCTGGCACGGGCATCTGTCAGTGCAAATAGCTCCACCCACTTAGAGAAATAATCCACTACCACCATCAGGACAGTCTTTCTTGAGCTGGTCATTGGGAATGGCCCTATCAGATCAACCCCCAAAGTCTCTCCCGGTCCAACTGCGATAGTCGATTGTAACATCCCTGATGGTTTACCAGGTGGGTTCTTGAGTTGTTGACACGTGTGGTAGTTCTTCACGTGGCGGCAAATATCTGTCCGGACCGATGGCCACCACGCCACCCCCAGAATCTTCAGGAGGCTTTTTGTCCGGCCAAGATGACCACCTAAAGGACTGTCGTGAAAAAAGTTCAAAAACTCGGGGATGAGCACATCCGGGACCACAAGTTGTTGCTGCAGGCCCCCCAAGGATGATGGAACAGATCTATAAAGAACTCCCTGGAGGTCCACAAAGTGTACCCGGTCAGTGCGCTGGTTATCCAGCTCCTTCCGAATATTATGGCAGAAAGGGCTGGAAGCTTGTGCTTGGGCCAGATCATATAGAGTACTAGGTAGTGATGGAAATACCTTCTTAGCTTCTGCCAAGCACACCATCCCCGAGGATTCTGACGCCCTAGACAGAGCGTCAGGCACGATGTTGCTACAGCCTTTCCGGTACGTCACCTTGAAGGTGAAATTCTGGAGGCGCAGCACCCTCCTGGTCAGTCGGGAAGATGTCTTCGGGTGATTAAACACCCAGGTCAGAGCATGGTGGTCAATGTACACTTTAAAATCAACCCCTTCTAGAAAATGTTTCCATTTTTCCACGGCCCACACTACCGCCAGGCACTCCTTTTCTGCTGTAGAGTAATTGAGCTCGGCGCCATGCAGCGCTCGCGAAGCATATGCAATGACGCGCTCTTCCTTGTCCTTTTTTTGGATGAGCACGGCCCCAAGCCCCAGGTTGCTGGTGTCAGTATGTACTTGAAAAGCGAGCCGTGGATCGGGCTGGGCCAGGACGGGTGGCTTCGGTAGATGTTCTTTCAGCTGCTCGACGGAGTCCTGGCATTCTTTAGTCCATTCCCACGGAACATCTTTCTTTCTTAGTTGGTTTAAGGGAGCCGCTATGTCAGCCAACCGAGGGATGTATTTATGGTACCACCCCACCAACCCCAAGAAACGCTGCAAAAATTTTAAGTCTGTGGGCGTGGGGTAGTCTCGGATGGCCGAAATCTTCTCTGGGTCTACAGCGACCCCCTCTGCAGACACGATATGCCTGAGGAAATGGATTTGGGGTTGGATGAAGGTACACTTTTTTGTGTTCAGGGTGAGGTGTGCTTGCTGGAGACGATGAAAGATGGTATCCAGGTCCTGGAGATGCTGTTCTATTGAAGGGGAGTAAATAATAACATCATCGATGTACACAAAGCATATCTTTCCAATTAATCCCCTCAGCACTTGTTCCATAAGCCGTTGGAAAGTGGCACCAGTGTTCTTTAGGCCAAATGGCATGGTTTTAAATTGGAAAAAGCCCTCAGGGGTGATTACGACCGTCTTCTTTTTACTTCCCTCATCCATCGGCACCTGCCAATAGCCACTGCGGAGGTCCAATGTACTAAAAACAGCCGCTCCATGCAGTGACTCGAGTATTTCGTGAACCAGGGGCATGGGATATGTGTCCAGGTCTGTCTTCGCATTCACACCCCTGTAGTCCACACAGAAACGAAAGGTGTCATCTGTTTTCTTCACTAGGACTACAGGGGACGCACAGGAGGAGAAAGACGGTTCAATTATTCCCTCGGCGAGCATTTTGTCTAGATGTTGTTTAATAATATCCCTCTTCAGTGGAGAAACCCGATACTCCCAGTGTCTCACAGGGACTTCGTTGGAGGTATGAATCATGTGGGTAACCCCGCGTGCGACTCCCAATTTCTCAGTCCATACCCCCGACCACTTCTTCAGGACCAGCCTGACCTCTTCGGGTTGTTCCTCCACTGGGGCAGCCGCCGAGGTTTGATTTTCACTCCTCACTGCTGCGTAAAAATTGATTTGCTTTAGACTTAAGTCTTCCCTAGGCTTATGTACAAAATCGCATACCCCTTCCCCTGGCACCGTATACCCCCTGGGACAGAGATGAATAGTCATTTTCATAGCAGTTAAAGAATCCAGCCCAACGAGTAATGGGACGGACAGGTGCCGGTCATCCAGGACGTAGGTCTCCATTTCCCAGGTGGTGGACAGTACGCTGTACCTCAGGGGGACTCTGCCCAAAGCCTTGTGTTCACTCCCATCCGCCAACAAGAATCGGACAGATGGGACAGGTGTTATTTTATCTGATGGTCGGCAAATCTTCCTCCAAATGTTATGTTTGATGAGGGTGTGATGGCTTCCTGTGTCAACCACTGCATCCACCAGCCACCCCCACAGCAACACTGGGACGACCAGGAGGGACGCACTGACCTGCATAATCGTGAGATCAGCCTCCGACCAGCTAGCCTTGACTCGCTGGGGTCTTTGGGACTGGGTTTCTCTCGTACTGGACTGTATTTTACTCCAGTACGACTTGGGAGTTACCCCAGTCCCGTTCCACTTGCGAGCCAACCCTAACCAGATCTTCAACCGACCCCACAACCCCTCTGAGACACCCAGCTAGCCGCGGGTTGCAGGCATTAAGGATGCGGCGAACCACCTCTTCTTCGGACATGGCCGGCCGCCACTTTAAACACAAAGCCCTATATTCATAGGCAAAGTCCTGGATGGATTATGCTGGAAGTTGCACCATGGATCACAGCTTGTCTTCAAGTTTGGTCTCATAATCTTCAGGAAGAAAAGCTGCGCAGAAAGCTTGTCAAAAGGATCCCCAGTCCCTGATGTTTTTCTTTGCTGTCAGCCACCAGCTGCACACTGGCCCAGAAAGGGAGGCCCCTATCACTTGCAAAAGTTCTTCAGCTGTCAAAGGAGTGACAGTCAAATACGCCTCCCCTTCTTCCACAAAGTTGAGGACATCATCTGTACTATACTGAGCTCCCAGCTTGGGGAAGGCCAGGCGTACCCCAGGGGTGGGAGGACAGGTAACATATATAGCACCTTGCGACACCCGAGGCATAGAGTGGATAGATGACTGACGGTATGTCTGGAGACTCCTTCTGACTTCCCCCTGAAGAGATTCTTGCCAGCATCGCTCTCGCCTCTGGAGGCACAGCACAATCTCTTGCCCCATGAGTTTAAGTTGTTCATTTATATAGTCTTTCATCTCCTCCTGGGAGCTGCTGATGCGGGTCTGTAAGGCATCCTCGCATTCTAATGCGCTTTCGGCTACCTCACTGACCCTCTCATTCACACGAGCGAGTTGCTGCACCAGATCTTCCCACGGAGGTGAAACATCTTCCTGGCCATCCTCTTCAGGTCCATGGTGATTTTCAAGGTACAGCGACTGTAAAGAATCCACCACCTCCTGCACCGCTGAACATGCACTGACCGTGACGTGGCGAGCCCCGGCTACTCCTTCCTCACACCGCAGCGAAGCAATGGTGTTGTCCAGCTCAGCACGCACTACAGACATGATGGTAATCGGAGGGAATTATTTTTTTTTTTATTAAAGGCAGACAGCGATGGTACTTTTTAAAGATTCCTCAGAGAGGGCACCACTTATGTAACGGCCGATCCCTTACCCAGCCGGCAGCTACACCTCCAAGCCCTGTGGCCTGGATAAATTACTGAGCTGAATCTAAATAACAAGCCGTACCTCTAACAAATGAAAATTTTTTGGTTTAAACAAGCACTCAAAAAACAGATGATATGTAAAAATAGGTAATTATATTAAATGAGCAATAACAAGAAAAAATGCACAATAAATACAGATATATAACCCTCCACCAAAGCAACAACACCATATATATATATATATATATATATATATATATATATATATATATATATATATATATATATGTATATACTAGCAAAATACCCACGCTTCGCAGTGGAGAAGTAGTGTGTTAAAGAGGTTATGAAAAAGAAAAGGAAACATTTTAAAAATAACGTAACATGATTGTCAATGTAATTGTGTTGTCATTGTTATGAGTGTTGCTGTCTTTTATATATATAATATACACACACACACACATAAACATATATATACATATACATATATACATATATATACATATCTACATATACACATATCTACATATATATATACATATACACATCCACATATATATACATATATATATACACATATCAACATATATATACACACATACATACACATACACATATACATTGTGATATGCGGCTGGCTTTTCATTCCGGCCAATACCCCCAGGCCGCCAGGTGGAGCTTTCCCTGCAGCATGGACGTGCCCCGAGTTCCAGCAGGGACTCATAGACTATGTAGTTTTTATGCACAGCCCTGCTAGATGCCTTGGGGACCACCAGAAGTCGCTGTAGGGAAACCCGTGGACTCTTATATGCCCTATGATCCGGAAGTACGTCATAATCCCAGGACAGGAGGAAACGGTGTACTTCCGGGTTAAAGAAAAGGACTGTTTACCCTGACCCGGGAGGAATAAGGACTCGTGGGTTGTTCCAGGAACCACTTCCGGGTCAGGGAGTATAAAGGACTATGGGAAAGCCCAGTACGCTGAGCTGAGCTGGGAGGTAGGGTGGCGACGTGTCTGGGAGTGGTGGTTATTGTGTATTGATTATTGATTTATAGATTAGTTATATGAGTGTTGTAGAGTATAGGGTGCTTGGTGCACATATTTGTCTAAATAAAAGGAATATTTGGACTTTTATATGGTGACTGACGGTCACGGAGACCTCAAACTATCACAGTGGCGTAGTCTCGGCAGGATTCTCTGGCCATCAGTTTTTGGCAGAGGACCTGAATTCAAATAAATTTCTGTGGGGAGAGAACCCTAAGCAGATAACGTCGGAGCACCCGAAGGTTGAAGAAACACTCCATTTTAAAAGAGCTGCAATAGTGAGCCTTATACAGACCATGATGGGGAAGAAATCGAGAAAGAAGAAGGGCAATCCCGACTGGGTGAAAAACATGACAGAAGCCAAGATGACCTGGACTTACCTGACTGGGAGTGAGGAAGATCGAGCAATAATAAAAGCCGAGCAAGCTCGAGTGGCCCAGCAGCAAGAACGCTATCGGCCATCGGTCGTGTCGGAATCCCAAAAAGGGTTAGGAACCCAGCTGCCAAGTGTGGAGGTATGTGCAGGGAAAACGCCTGAAGTTTCGGGTATGTTTTTTTCCTATTTTACAGAGACATGCTTCCAGAAAGCAGACGGTGCATTGGATACCTGCGTCATACCTTGGCAAGATGGCCGTGATACTCGGAAGGCAGGCCGGGCTCGGAGTAGTCACTTCACAAGCCCATTCGAGGATCCTGACCACGTGACCTCGCGCGATGGATTGTGGGAAGGAGAAGGTCAACTCCAGTCCATAGGTGAGGTCGTCGTTTCCCCAATGGAACAAAGCTCCCTGAAAGGGAAGGGGGTGGCGAGCGAAGCAGCGCCGAAATTAAAAAAAGGAAAGGAGGAGAGGGACGTGACTGAACGGGTTGCAGATAAATTTGAAAAAGCAGACTGCAGTCAGCCGCTGGAGGCTACCCGATCCTCTTTTGACTCCAACTCCCAAGAGTCTTTGCGGGACACTGAGCACGTGCCGACAACGGACGTGCCCATTGGCTCTCGGCCGGTAGCAGCGCCCAGGCCATCTGAACTGCGAGACTCCAATGACCAGAAGCCTCCGAGAAGCCCAGCAGAGCACGTGACTGGAATGGACGTGCTCATTGGCTCCCGGTCGGCAGGTGAGTCAAATACGGAACCGAACTTACCTCCGGTCGAAATGAATAATATTTTGGACATGCGGAATCTCGAGAAGTTGCTCGGATCCGTGAGTAATTTTTTACAGGAATTAAAAGAGTTGAAGGAACGCGTGGAGGAGCTGGGAGCTACAGCCGAGGCGCCGCTAAAGGGACTGATGGAATTCCTGCGACGATTAGGCCGAGAAGCCCCGTACTCGCGTGATGCAGCGGTACAGGTAAGCCCGAGCCGTACCGAATATAATAAAGGGACACAGTGCGATCCGGCACCGCAGTTAATAAGTAGCGGCTGCCAAAGCGCTGTGTGCCTGACAGTTGAGAATGGCATGGTGACAGAGTGGACGGGTGAAGGTCCGATCGAACCGGGACAGCGGTACGAGATGGCTTACCGGAGCGATACGGACCTCGAGACCCCGTCCCGCGTGAAGAGGGAGTTGTCGCTGGTTAATGGAGGGGCGGAGGAAGTGCCAATCAAACCGGGGCAGCTGAAAAGTGCTGTTACCCGGGGCGAGGGGTTACTAATGACGCCGCCTCCTATATTGTATAGGACAACGGGCGTGCAAACAGCAAAGAGGCTCTCTCTTCTCCATAGAGAGCCTCACGCTGTGCACAAGCCCCAGAGTAAGCAGGAGATCCACAAGCTGGTACACGGGTCTCCTGACAAGATAGAGAAAAGGGCAGAGAGCGACGAGGCGGCCATAACACCCTCCTTGGTGGAGAAAGGGGCGGATACGGAGCCGGACGTTCCAGGGCAGTTCCAGTCTCACAGAGGAAGGCGACCAGGAGGACGGCGGATTTGCTATAACTGTCGTCGGCCGGGACACCTATGGCGATGTTGTCCTCGGAGGACAGGGGATCAGAGGGATTCTCGTTATAACGTTCCCCCAAGGTTCTCCGGGGAGGCTAGACAACCATGCCAAGGACCGGCATACGGATCCTCCTGGAGGAAAACGTCCCTCGCGGGGCTGGCCGCTCAAAATCGTGGTTTTTCGCTGGGGGAAGGGTACTGTGATATGTGGCCAGCTTTTCATTCCGGCCAATACCCCCAGGCCGCCAGGTGGAGCTTTCCCTGCAGCATGGACGTACCCCGAGTTCCAGCAGGGACTCATGGACTATGTAGTTTTTATGCACAGCCCTGCTGGATACCTTGGGGACCACCAGGAGTCACTGTAGGGAAACCCGTGGACTCTTACATGCCCTATGATCCGGAAGTACGTCATAATCCCAGGACAGGAGGAAACGGTGTACTTCCAGGTTAAAGAAAGGACTGTTTACCCTGACCCGGGAGGAATAAGGACTTGTGGGTTGTTCCAGAAACCACTTCCGGGTCAGGGAGTATAAAGGACTATGGGAAAGCCCAGTACGCCGAGCTGAGCTGGAAGGTAGGGTGACGACGTGTCTGGGAGTGGTGGTTATTGTGTATTGATTATTGATTTATAGATTAGTTATATGAGTGTTGTAGAGTATAGGGTGCTTGGTGCACATATTTGTCTAAATAAAAGGAATATTTGGACTTTTATATGGTGTCTGACGTCTGCTCAGAGGGTTCAAGGGGTCACGGAGACCTCAAACTATCACAACATATATACATATACACATACATACATACACATACATTCACATACATATATATACACACATACATACATACATACATACACACAAATATATATATATATATATATATATATATATATATATATATATATATATATATATACTCACAGACACATATATATATATATACATATATATTTACATATCTACATATATACACATATCTACATATATATACACATATATATACATATCTACATATATATATATATATATATATATATATATATATATATCTAGACATACATACATACATACATACATACATACATACATTGACACATATATATATACATATCTACATACTGTATATATATATATGTAATTGTGTTGTCATTGTTATGAGTGTTGCTGTCATATATATATATATAATATACATATCAACATATATATACACATACATATACACACATACATACACACACACATATACATATATACATATACACATACATATATATATATACACACATACATACATACACATATATATATATATTTACATATCTACATATATATAGACATACATATATACATACATACATTGACATATATATATATATATATATATATATATATATATATATATATATATATATATATAAAAACACATATCTACATATATATATATATATATATATATATATATCAAACCACGTTGTCAGTTCGCCCCTCCGGTTGTAATATGACCAAGCTGTGTGCTGAGCTTACTCTTGAGTATGTAACGTACAGTTGGCCATGTGAAAAGCAGTCCTTCCTCAAATCAATGGCAACCTTTTGTAGGGTCTGTCCCTGAGACTTATTAATTGTCATTGCGAAGCAGAGCCTTAGTGGAAATTGGAGGCGTTTGAATTGAAATGGGAGATCAGAGGGTATAACGGGGATGCGAGGAATAAAAACTCTCTCCCCTGAGCCACCACCAGTAAAAATAGTTGCCTCAATGTGGTTCTTTTGCAGACACGTTTCGTGAAGTCTCGTGCCGTCACAAAGTTTCAGTGGCTGTACGCAAATCCACAATCGGTCTCATATTGTTTTCGTACCTTATCAATTGTGTAAAGTGTTTTTTGAACAGGTTTGATTCATCGAAGTGATCACTCCTGCTGCGTTCAGTCACTTCACATGAGCCGCTCTCTTGTGTGATGTTGCGATGTCGACGGGTTTATTTAATGTTAGCTAAGACCCGGCAGTTAAAAGTTTCTCGCTACAGCAATTTTAACTCTGTTACAAAGTGATCCAAACTGTTGTTTATACCTCGTGTCTTCTCATTAAACTTGTATCTCGCGAATATGGCATTGCAAACGGCAGCGGGTCAGTTCACGTGCTTACGTGGGAGGCGTGATGACACGATATATTTTGATATATATCAAAATACCCGCGCTTCGCAGCGGCAAAGTACTGCTTTAAAAATTTTTATTAAGAAGAAAAGTAAACCTTTTTAAACTGAGGGAAAATGAATCAATAATTATTTGTTAAGGATCTCTTTGTATACCACGTTGTCAGTTCGCCCCTCCGGTTGTAATATGACCAAGCTCTGTGCTGAGCTTACTGTTGAGCATGAAATCTAACGTGGTTTGTGCCCTTCAGAATGAAAACAGTTTGCATTTACCTTTTTAATAAAAGGTGAGCTTTTAAGCCTGAGAAATCACCCCGTAAATGCAGACGTTTAATTGCACATGTGTTGGCCATGTGAAAAGCAGTCCTGCCTCAAATCAAAGCCAACCTTTTGTAGGGTCTGTCCCTGAGACGTATTAATTGTCATTGCGAAGCAGAGCCTTAGTGTAAATTGGAGGCGTTTGATTTGAAATGGGAGATCAGAGGGTATAACGGGGATGTGAGGAATAAAAACTCTCTCCCCTGAGCCACCGCCAGTAAAAATAGTTGCCTGAATGAGGTTCTTTTGCAGACACGTGACCTGAAGTCTCGTGCCGTCACAAAGTTTCAGTGGCTGAACGCAAATCCACAATTGGTTTTATATTGTTTTCGTACCTTATCAATTGTGTAATGTGTTTTTTGAACAGGTTTGATTCATCGAAGTGATCACTCCTGCTGCGTTCAGTCACTTCACGTGAGCCGCTCTCTTGTGTGATGTTGCGATGTCCACGGGTTTATTTAATGTTAGCTAAGACCCGGCAGTTAAAAGTTTCTCGCTACAGCAATTTTAACTCTGTTACAAAGTGATGCAAACTGTTGTTTATACCTCGTGTCTTCTCATTAAACTTGTATCTCATGAATATGGCATTGCAAACGGCAGCGGGTCAGTTCACGTGCTTACGTGGGAGGCGTGATGACGCGATATATTTTGATATATATCAAAATACCCGCGCTTCGCAGCGGCGAAGTACTGCTTTAAAAATTTTATTAAGAAGAAAAGTAAACCTTTTAAAACTGAGGGAAAATGAATCAATAATTATTTGTTAAGGATCTCTTTGTATACCACGTTGTCAGTTCGCCCCTCTGGTTGTAATATGACCAAGCTGTGTGCTGAGCTTACTATTGAGCATGAAATCTAACGTGGTTTGTGCCCTTCAGAATGAAAACAGTTTGCATTTACCTTTTTAATAAAAGGCGAGCTTTTAAGCCTGAGAAATCACCCCGTAAATGCACACGTTTAATTGCACATGTGTCAATATGCATGCTTACACAGTATTAAAACACACTCAACAATTAACGTCATTTACCTTTGTTCCCGCGTTTGATAAAAGGCGAGCTTTTAAGCCTGAAAAATCACCCCGTAAATGCACACGTTTAATTGCACATGTGTTAATATGTATGCTTACACAGTATTAAAAGACACTCAATAATTAACGTCATTTACCTTCGTTCCCGCGTTTGACTCGTGCTGTAAATCTCTCCCTTGTTTTCAGTTCACGTGATTACGTAGGAGGCGTGATGACGCGATACGTGACTCCGCCTCCTCCATTAGAGTATATAGACAAAAAACAGGTTCCAGTTATGATCATTACGCATAGAATTTCGAAATGAATCCTGCCTAACTTTTGTTAGTAAGCTGTAAGGAATGAGCCTGCCAAATTTCAGCCTTCTACCTACACGGGAAGTTGGAGAATTAGTGATGACTGAGTGAGTGAGTGAGTGAGTGAGTGAGTGAGTGAGTGAGTGAGTGAGTGAGTGAGTGAGTGCGTGAGTGAGTGAGTGAGTGAGTGAGTCAGTCAGTCAGTCAGTCAGGGCTTTGCCTTTTATTAGTATATATATATATATACATATATATATACACACACACACAATAAACCCTCCCTTGCCCTTGCAACATATAACAAACAACACAAATAACAAAAAAATGAATGAGATACGGAAATGAATGTGAACTTGAGTCCGGCCATAAAAACTGTCCTGAATACAGTTGACTGAACTAGCGATAAATGAGTCGTTTGATTTTCCCGGAACAAAATGGAGCAGCCTCACCGTGAATCCTCAGTGCGTGGTGGATGATGAAGTCCGACCCCAGGGTCTCTCGTGATGAGGGTATTGAGGTAAGTCCGGCGGATTGAAAAACAAACTGGATGAAAATGCGCGATGTGGAGAACAGCAGGTACAAATGGCTCGTGGTCGTGAAAATGAAAAGTCTCCTTCTCTCCTCTCCTTTTTCTGTTCCCTCCTGATTACTTAAATAGTACTGTGATGGATGTAATTGATTAACAGCAAACAGGTGTTTTCCAGGATTGAGGCTGCGGTCTCCTCCCATCATCCGTCCCCCTGACATTCACTGACACACAAACAGCAAACGGGACGATGGAACAAGACGCACATGGTACTAACACTGACAACACTATTACTACTATGTAGCCCCGCTACAACTGGACCGAGCTATCCGGTTTTGTGACCAGAACAACTGGGCTCCACAACTCGCTTTTGCTTTTGTGAATAACACCCAATCTGAGTATTTAGATAGATAGATAGATAGATAGATAGATAGATAGATAGATAGATAGATAGATAGATAGATAGATAGATAGATAGATAGATAGATAGATAGATAGATAGATAGATAGATAGATAGATAGATAGATAGATAGATAGATAGATAGATAGATACTTTATTAATCCCATTTGAATTGCCTGTGGCAGGCGATACAGGGGTACATGTACAATATCAAAGGGTGCAGTTACGATCTTGTGTTCTACAATTTCTGTACAGCCAGGCAAGGTTGAAAAGACATCAGAATTCCTTCTGATTAGTGTCAGCAATTCTGCCTTCTGGGTATATGTCAAGTCATTACCAATAGCGACTTCACTCTGACGGACTGGTGCTGATGTGACTAGGGCCTTGTGTGGGCTGTGCTACTCTTTCAACAGATTAATATGAAAAACCTGCATGGTCATCTGCCAACCAGGAATTCTGACTTTATAATTCACTGGACTAATGTGGTGTTCCACTACTGCTGGGCCAAGCAATTTCACCTAAACTGTATGTGGGTCTGAAGAAATCAACACCAGCACCCGATTCCCCTTCTTAAACTCACAGATTTTGCTTTTCTTGTCATAATTACGCCTTTGCGCCTCCTGTTCGCACTGCATATGTTCCATTGCAATACAGGCCACTGGGCTCGTGGCTGTGCGGAAGAGGATCTGTTGCTTAAGGACATCATAATCAATCATCGTCAATTTTGGGAAGGAGGTTTTGCATGATCTATAGGGCCTCTCCGGTTAAAAATGGGACCATAATATCTGCCCAGCCTCCCTTGTCCCACTGCATCAGTGTTGACGTGCTCTCAAAGCAGAATAGGAAACACTCCGGGTCATCTGAGGGAGCCATCTTCAGCAGCACATCCCTGGGTGCACAAAGACAGGAGTGCCTGCAGAAGCTTCATCTTGCTTCACCAGTATCGGGATTTTATGTGCCTCTTGGGGTTCCATTGGTGCAAGACTCCACTCCTGGTACCATGTGACATGTGAGTCGCTGCCTTGCACCCAAAAGATGAGGCCAAGTCTAAGGACATCAGGAAAACAAGCTTTATTCAATTTGAAACAGGAACAGCAAGGTTTTTTTATTACAGCAGGAGCTACCACTCTACTACACACAGACAGCAAACGGGCATGGTCAGGGCCAGATCAGTGGCCATGTTATAATGTTCCCTGTATTGCCCATCAGGCAACAGACGTGTTACGTGCAGAGGTGGTGAGCTTGTAGTTGCCTCTGTGGTGCTGCGAATCTATGGTTGCCTCGATGACGGGTAAGCAGCCCTTGACAGACATCAATCATGTTTCAGCGTGTTACCCTGTTTCAGCATGTCGCCTCATTTGGGAGGGTCTTAAAAGAGTTCAAAAAAGCTCACAAAGTCAAATTATTGGCTTCAGTTTTCTATTTATGCCTGTATTGCCTCATTCATAGGCAAAGAAAAAATTACTTTGCAACCCAAGGCACAAGAGATGAGCAAGAGAATGTACATAAATGGGCAGAGGTCAAGCCAAAAGAAAAGTTAAAAAACACATAATGAAAGCCCAATAAACAAACCAGGAAATCAAATTAACACCATGCTAAGATCTGAAGTGACATGCCCCCAGAAACTAACTAAAGCACAGCAAAATTATTTGGAATTTATCCAATAATTTGGACAAGAACTGATAAACATCCCCTCTTACATAATGGTGGTGCAGTGGTGTCACACAATTCTAATGTGACTGGAAACAGGCATCATTACAAAAGAACACACAACAGTGGTGAGCATTATTAAAAGAAGATTGAAAACGGTGCCACAGCAAATACAAAAATATAATGTAAAATATGCATGTCCAAATAAGTATAAAATCAAAAAACAAAGCAATAGCCTTGCCATACTCCAAAATCTCACTATTATGACAATGACTCGCTTCTTTTTGCCAAAAGGAAAGAAATAATGTTAACAAGTAAGTCATCTAAAAGTAAACCAAAGCCTGCCATGAGTTAAACATTCAAATTTGCCTGCCTTAAATTCTGAAACAAATTCTTTTTGAAAGCCTGAAATGTTATCAGCTTGCAAGTCTACAAATTAAGCTGAGCTCAGTGTCTATTTAATAGTATAAAATTAGTTTGTGATTAAATCAAACTGGTACAATGAAAACTTCAAGAAACTGTGGTCTTCCATATCTTTCTGAAGCAAAAAAAGCATTTTTGGAGGGAGTATCACTCTAAACTACAGCTGATTTCTGCAATTTCCCCTAAAGGAAAGTAACACTAACCAACAGTGAGTACCTGGAAACCAAAATGTTGCTAGTATGCTTGAAAAAAATGTAGCAATCCAAAACACTCCTCCTGATTCAGAATTACTCCATGACTCAAGAAGAAGGATGGGAACTAGACAAGTGTGGTGGCCCATATCAACCACTGGAGTGTGGAGCTCTTTACTAGGGGGGGATTATATTTTATTAATAACTACATCTAAGTCAGGCAGCACTCTCATGCCTATTTTTCTCTCATCTGGCAGTTTTTGACATACCAGTAGTTTCCTGTCCGATAGCTATCAGGATATTTTTCAATAATCCTAAACATTTACTTAATTAAGCTACTGAGAAAAATGTATTTTTGCATTTACTATAGCTGTATTCAACTTGCTGTCAACAAGAAACGGAAGTCATTAATCAATTAGGATATATACGATTGTCTGTGGCTTCATAACTTTTAATTGTTTCATTTTAGTAGGTTTAAAATAAAGGTTTCTATCATTGGCATGTAATTCATTGCAGCAATTTACAATGTAATTGTGGTTCAAGTAATGATGTTGGTTTAAGTACACAAACCTTTTTATCTTTTTCATCTTTTGATACTTCACCTCTTACTTATCTGTCAGAGGCATTTACTAAACAAATCTGAAAGCAGTTTCACAACAGGCTGTCCTTATCCAGGTTTAAGACTTGGCGGGGCAAACAATAAAGAGCATGGGTTCAGTTTCAATTTCCCTTTGAGGTCTCTTAATGTTTTGGCACATACAGGCATTCATTTTCAACCATTTGCCCCTCCTCATCACAAAAGAATTGCAGTAAAGCAGTTTAAAAAGATATTCTGTGCGCTAAATACAGTACACTATCTTTATGTTTATTCCATAAAATATAATTAGGTCTCTATTTTGTTTATTACTTTCTTGCCAGCTGGGTGTCTCCTATAATTTAATTACTTAGTTTTCCCCAAAAGACTCACACTGCCTAAAAGTTGGCATATGGTAGTGTTTTTAAATTGTGTGCTTGAGCTTAAAAATAACTAACATGCTTTTATTCATTTTTTTATTATTTAACTTTGATGTCTGCACACTTAGTAAACATCATACTTATGTAAGTGTACTAGTGTTTTATTCAGTATGTCATTTAATCAGACTGTGTTACAAAAATGCATTAGAATGGTTCCTTAGGATTTGATTTAAATGTTTTTTTAGTGACGTGGTGAGTAGAAGCTTGAGATATCAATCAAATTTGTTAAGAACTGCAGTACAGCAGCAGAAGGCAAATCCCACATACTGTACAGTATGTGTATACGACATATGTACATAGCACATCATTACACTCAGAATGGAGTTGAAACGGGGGTTGCTAATGACCTCATAAGGACAGTAAATGAATTCAGCATTCAAATAGCAGGACATGGCTATTATAACGACTGTAGCAATGTTACCCTTATCCTATCAGCCTTTTTCTACACTGGCTGAATAGAAATACATTTTACAAAATTAAAATTTTAAACAGATGAGAAGGTTCTACATTTACATTATTCGTTTAAACAGAAATTTCATTCTAAAAAATGCAAACACTCTACCTAGCTGAAATGATGAATAAAATTTTATTATGTTAGTAAAATGTAATGAAATTAGTTATTGTAGCTCAAAAAATTATAACCATAATGTAGTCATTTGCAAGTTTCTACCTATTATTTTTAAAACATAAAGGAATGCAAGACAGGCAATACAGTCAAGCAGCGTATACTATGTATACTGTATATATCATATAAATCTATGTGTTCTGGAGTGATTCACTGACTGACCGACAAAAAAATTCTTGGTTACTTACAAACTAAAGCAAAACAGTTTTCATGAATAGACTCATCTTATGGCCCTGAGGTCCAGAAAAGTACAACCTCACTGAAATTTGGAATAATTTAATTTGGAAAAATCTGTGAAGACCATGATTATGTTCCACATTTAATAGTCACAAAAGGTAATCTTACTTATACTTTATGTTGCTTGCAAAATAGTGCTGTTGATGGTTTTATGTCTGACTGGAAGTCAATGGCATCTTGGTAGGAGTCCTGCCTGTACTATTTTTCTATTTTGATTTTCTTTATATTTCCTATACAGAAATATACAGGTATGCGGATGAATGGCAAGAATAAATATCAACACTAATAAGTAATATCCATACCAAACCAAAATTGTTTTTTACTATTAAATTCTTATTTTTGAAAAAAATTTTGTTCCTCACTGCTCTTAAGGAAAAAACATCCATACTGTTAAGTCATTACATTAACACATGCTGTTTAGCATGCATTAAGAAATACACTTACTCATATTGTTTTATCACCTGAAAGCATAACAACATCTTTTTTTTCAGTCTTAATGTGTCTATAATTAAAACAGTTTTTATTACAAAGGTGTATGAAGATTTTAAAACCATCATGGTTTCTATCCATCCTGAATTGCACTTTATTAGTTTACATGTCTGACATGCTCCTGCACAACTATTTAGCTGGCAGTTTAAAATTATCCCTTGTGTTCATAAGCACATCAATAATATTCTACAAATTTCTCTGTTCATACGCTATGCATTATTTTGATAACTGTGTTATCTATTTACAACAAAATCTAAATGGCTTGCAGACTTCAAGCTTGAATTACATCTATTATATACAGTACAATGCAAAAGTATTTGCCCTCATCCAGATTTCCTCTATTTTTGCTTATTCACAATACACAATACACAGTGTTTAAATGATCATTTTATTTATTGAAGAAAGAGTTCACCAACAGCTATATCACCCATGTGAAAAAGTAATTGCCCCCTTAGTCACTCAATCAACCAACATTAAATGATAAACACGTTAAATTAGACTAGACACACATAAGCTTGATTGCTGCCAGCCCTATTGAATTTAAACATCACTTCAATAGTGCCCATCCAACAATGTGTATTTGGCTAAAAAGCCTCAAAAAGCAGTACACCATGCCTCATTCAAAAGAAATTCCAGATGACCCGAGAAAGTTACTGAAATATATCATTCAGGAAAGGGTTACAAAGCAACTCCATCAAACCACAGTGAGATCAGGTCAGGTCAGGTTGGGAAGCATGCACCAGTACAGTGCATTGCCGCACCCACTACACAATGAAACAGCTCGGGATCCCGGTTGGCAAACCCCATGTCCAGTCCCACCCTCCAGAAATGACCATCTATCTGCTGCAGTGAGGTGTTACATGGGTGTCCCCTTGGCCTGGTCCAGCCACTCGGGTTCTCAACAATGAGGACCCAGCAAGCTGGATCACCCTCAGGGAATCATGCCACATGGTCATAGTGCCAGTAGTGTGCCTCATTCAAGACTCTGTGAGCAACTGCTCGTTCCATACAAAGTCAAGCCAACAGTAGCCAAGGATTCCCCAAAGATGCACAGTACCAAAGGAGTCCAGTCTTCGTCTCAGGTCACCGCATAGCATCCATGTCTCGCAGCCATATAGCAAAACTAGAAGCAGAAGGACTTGGGGCCTCATGTATAAATGGTGCACACGCACAAAAATGTTGCGTATACCCGTTTCCACACTCACATCACAATGTATAAAAAGTAAACTTGGCGTAAAGCCACGCACATTCTCACGCCAGCTAAAACCAGTTGTCCACTCGGTTTTGCAAACTGGCAGCACCCAACGTCAAAGCAGTGCTACTGTTCCTGTGTGGTTTCCCTTTATTTTTTAGATTCACATCCCTGACACGGCTTTATCAAATACACTGAAATTAACTGCATATCGTTTTTTTTTGTTTCAAGGCATCTGATTGTAATCAACGTGTAACCATATAATGGTGCATGGAATGGCCAAACCATTCCAAATACCATAGCCACTTTAGCGTTGTTACTCTCAGTGCACCACTCAAGAGTATTTTAACCCACTGTATCTGAGTGTGGAATCAAAAGCTCTAAAGCAGCTGATTGGAAAACTCTACAGCAGATTGTGTTAAGAGTGAAAAGAATTATCAGGATACAGCTTCTAGCTCATGCTGCCTCAGCCATGTACACAGTCTATTTGAACTTGTCCCATTCTGCAAATGTTTCAGAGCCTTTACTGTACAGACCTCGCGGATCAAAAACAGTTTCATCACAAGAGCTATAAATGCAATCAGTCCATCTAGTGCTCCCGGTTGGACCGTTTGTACTTATAAGTACAATTACTTCACTGTAAACTTGCATTACAGTTGTAATATTGCACAACCTGAGCCACTTACGCTTTCATATTGTATATTTTTCACTGTTTTTCAATGGAAGAGAGTGCATATTTACAGATGATGAAGACTGGCTTCTAAGTCGATTTAGATTTCCAGGCGCTATCTTCTTGGAGCTCTTGATATCATTTTTAAGATGAAATGCAGTAAAGTATATATATTACATTATACAGATACATTTTTAACTTAATTTAAATAATGTATACTGTCAATTAAATATGAGTACACGCTGGACAGTGGTAGCGATGAACTGGCAACTCATTCAGGAATTGTTCCTGCCTCGCACTGTATGCTTGCTGGGATTAGTGTGACCCTGGATGGATAGATGGTTGGAATAATTAAACAAGAAGATATTTTAATGTTCCTTAAAAGTTTTGAAGAATCTGTGTTCTAAGCTTACAGGTGGCTTGATATTTATTAAAGAGCTGATTGTGTGGTGATTGGTTACTTGGAGAAAGAAAAGGAAGGACAGGAATTGGGGGTTAGTACATTTGAAAGAGACAGTACTACTGCAATAAATTATTTTATCGAGAGTCACGCATGGTGCAGCAAGCATTTTGCAGGAGGCAGGAACAATCTCTGGACGGGGAGCCAGCTCATTGCTACCACTGTGCCCCCTTGTTTAATACATGCTTTAATTCATTTCACATGAACATGATAGTAAGTATATATCTTAGTATTTGAATTATAATATCATGAATGTAATGTATTCTGTGTCCTGTTGGCGTAAGAGAAAGCCCGTTTAAGAAGCATGTACTGATTCACACAAATAAAGCACATTGAAGAACACATAGAATACGAAACATTTAACGTGCCACTTTAGTTACGATGGGATCTGAGAAACTCTAGCTAATTAAACATTGATTTTAAGATTAAGTTTACGACGTTCTACTTTAATGACAAAATAAACTACAAGATTGAAGTGGAGATTTGACCTTTTTTTCACCGTGTCCATATTTTTTTTCTTTTCTCTGTACCCTAATGTGCTTCCTTATGAGACTCAGACGGTGGGCAACAACTCACCATTTTACAGTGATTTTGATATCTGACCATTTTTACTTTTCATGCTGAATGGGATTTATGTAGCGGAAGTGCATGGAAGTTGGCTCTTGTGCATCTGAATTTCTTTGTGCATACGCACATTTCCACTTTTGTCCATACACCATATTTTAGTGTGAATTCAATGCATAGCATTATGCATGAGGCCCTTGAACCTTTGTCCTTTTGCACAGATATCAGGAATGTCACACACCCCTTACTAGCGACCTAATGATCCCCCCCTCCCATGATCTCCCAATTAATCTACTGACTTCATAGGAAGAGTCACCAGAGAAATAAAGTAAACCTCTTGATGAGGTTGACATTCTCTCCACAGACAGACACACTAGCTGTGCCCAAGAGGTCATTAAAGGCCTGGATCTTGGTTTTTGTCCAGGACACTCACAAGCCCACATCAGCCATGATATCCAGCAACACAAAGTCTCAGGATGTCCCACAGGGCAGCTCAATCAACTGAGTCAAACACTTTATGAAAAATGACAAAGGCTACAAAGAAAATCTGCCGATATTCACGTTTCATGAGAATCCTCAGTGCCAGGATGCGGTCGATGGTAGACTTCTTAGGCATAAAACCAGACTGCTCAGGGTCGCTGGTAGATGACCAAATGATCACAGATCCTATTGAGGACAACCCCGGCAAGAACCTTAACCGGCACCAACTGCAGCGTTATCCCCTTGTAGTTGCCATAATCCAGACTTTCACCCTTCCCTTTCCAGATAGGAACGACAAGTCCAGTTTTCCAGTCAGTAGGGATGACGTCAGTCTCCAAATGGAAGTAAATATTGCTTGCAATGCCAGGAGGACAGCCTTACCACCAGCCTGGAGAAGTTCACCCTGAATACTACAGATCCCTGCAGCCTTCCCTACCCTCAGCTGGTTCACCACCTGTGCAATCTCAGTGAGATTGGGTGGTTCACACCCAAGCCCTCTCAGGATTGGGAGCGAGATCCTGCCCCAAGTGGAGAAGTTCAAGTATCTCGGGGTCTTGTTCACGAGTGAGGGAAGAATAGAGCGGGAGATCGACAGGCGGATCAGTGCGGCATGAGGTGGTGTGAGAAACTCGGCCATCCGGGAGGAGCTCAGAGTAGAGCCGCTGCTCCTCCGCATCGAGAGGAGTCAGATGAGGTGGCTCGGGCATCTGATCAGGATGCCTCCTGGACACCTCCCTGGTGAGGTGTTCCAGGCACGTCTAACTGGGAGGAGGCCCCAGGGAAGACCCAGGACATGCTGGAGGGACTATGTCTCTTGTCTGGCCTGGGAACACCTCGGAATTCCCCTGGAAGAGCTAGTAGAAGTGGCCAGGGAGAGGGAAGTCTGGGCACCTCTGCTCAAGCTGCTGCCCCTGTGACCCGATCTCGGATAAGCGAAAGAGAATGGATGGATGTTTTTATAACCCTTCTCAACAATTAAGACCACTACATCCTGGTCTGTTATGTGTGCTTCATATAAAAAATCTCAGCAGGTGAAAAAGCATTGGAATATTGGGCCCCAAAATTTTGAAACAGCTTACCATATTTGATTCATCATGCTGAGACTATTACAGTTTTCAAATGTAGACTAAAAATATTTCTTTTTAATTTGGTTTTTAATTAGCTTTTATTTCTGAACATTTTGTTACGTTTATTTTACTGTTCATATTTGTTTTATTAACTTTGATTTCAGGCATATTTTATTTTTTTATTTATTCTGCTGTTGATCTTGTAGTTTTTACTTCTAATTTTGTGCATTATTTTTAATATCACAATTTATTTTTAACCTTTTCTATTGTTAAATTGCTTACAGTTTTATATTGTAGCTTATTTTGCTTGTGTTTATCTGTAAATCTGCCTTGAAAAACTTTATGTTATAGAAGGTTCTGTATAAATAAAGTTGCCTTGCCTATACACATACACTGTATAACATAAGGCTAATGTTAGTGTGTGCGCGTGTGTGTGTGTGTATCTGAATGGTCCTATCTGACTTATAGGCAAGAGTTTGTTAGTCTTGGCAACAACATGTCAGGCTCAGTGCCAGTCACACAAGGAGTTCCTCAGGGATGTGTCCTCAGCCTTCTGCTCTTCTGTATCCATATGCTTTCACTTGGCCATATCATTCATAGATAAGGACTGAGTTGTCACTTTTATGCTGATGATACTCAACTCTATTTCAATGTTAAAAGCGAAACCTCGTCAGGGCTTTCTCAGTACACAACTTGCCTCAGTGAAATTAAAACCTGGATGGAACAGAACTCTTTAAAATTAAATTGCAACAAAATTGAACTCCTACAAATTGGCACTAAAGCAAAACTTAAGAAAATGAGCTACTTTCAGTCACTCTTGATGGTGATCTCATCAGGCTTTCTTCTAATGCAAGGAATCTTGGTGTCATTTTTGATTCCTCCCTTTCTTATACCACCAACGTAAACCACATTTCTGACTTCCACCTCCATAGCATATGCCATGTTTGCCCTTTCCTCTCCTTTTCTAATGTTGAGAAACTTGTCCATGCTTTTATCACATCCTGCATCAATTATTGTAATTCCCTACTGGCAGGTGCCGCTTCTAATCCTATATCACATCTCCTGCTAATTCAAAACTTTGCTGCAAGAGTCCTTACTTGAACCAGCAATAGTGAGTACATCACACCTACAGAGAATATTACTGCTCACAAAAATCCCTAAGAACTAAAAGCACAGAGGCCAGAGGACAAGAAACATTTCATGTTAATTGGGATTCAGCCTGTTACAGTATATTACATAAGGCAGAGAGCAGTGACAGCTAAAATTGCATGTACATTTTGAAGAACCTGACCAAGAGTTTGCAATGGTGTAATACACACAAACATGGTACAAACAGCAAATTGACAAGGAGTGTCTTATATTGGTGGATTGAGGTCCACTTTCAGTAGCCCCATGAGTAAAATGATACCTGTTTGATCATTTTGAAATTTTAATTTTCTCTATGCTATCCAGAATCTCTTTAACATTTGTTTTGTTTTTACTTTTCTTCTTTTTTATATTTCTGCATTGTATTTAAACTGATGCACGGTGAACATAGACATTTTTATTCTACAAACAAAACAATAAACAAAGATGGGAAAAAAGTTCTATTTAATTACATCTCCAATGATTTTTTTTTTAATTTAAAGAGCAAAACCAGCTCATATCTAAATATAGAATGGAGTCAAAACAACCCAAATGTGGTTGCCCACCCATTTCTATTCAACCGCAAAATTTCAGAGAGTAAATCCAGCAAAGAATGATAATTTTAATTGAGTGTGGTCTAAAGAATAAAAAAGTCTTTTTTTAAATTTAGGCCTACATGAAATATGGGAATTTTATACAACTAGTTAAGTTACCCCACATAGCCTGGGTCACAAAGAAGAAAGGTAAAAATCTAAGTTGGTACGTGTGTGCCTGTTATGACACAAAAGACGTTGTCTTTTCCAATATAATAAATTATGATAAAGGCAGTAAACATGGTGATGAAATAGATTATGCCACTGTTATATTATTCTTTGTTTTCAAGATTCCTATATCCAAAGGTCTACCCAATTGCTATCTTGAAGCTTGCAAATGTATAGCCATTGTGACTTAAAAACATTATGTATTTTGTGCTTAACAAACTCTGTGCTACAATGACTTATAAGTGAGTGCAGTCGAACAGCACTACCAAATACTAAACAGAGAAAACAATACAAGTTAAAAGGCACGATAAGAGTTGGTATGTTTCTTTATTAACATCTTAATCATTCAATTAAATACTGTCATCACAATATAATATCAGTTCAATAGTGTCATTAACTACCAGTCAAAAGAGAAAGAACCAAATAATCTTACATAAACCAGTGCTGTGTGGCTCATCTAGACACTCCAGACACTACTTCCAGCCCTCATAGCTTGTAAAATAGCAGGAACCTGAAAGATCCACTATTTCTTGTAAATTCCACGTTTTCCATACAGTTAGCTAAACTCTGAGGATTCCAGTGCCTATTTGCAGGTGCCTGCACTTCTGGAAACGCCAATGAATTTTCTAAACAATTTTCCTACAGCATCTCTTTTTAAAACCATCAGACTGTACTTATCAACTAATTCATCTGTGCAGATGGTCCAACAGTGGTGAGAAGATCCAGTAATGCAGATCCACGGATATCTGGAGGTGCATGTTTGGTCTACATGAGTAAAAAAAAATTGACTGGGAGTGCCACTACACTTCTGAACTTATGACTCACTTTTGTTTAAACCTTGGAAAAAATCAAAAAAAATTTTTATATTTTGTACATCATGAAAACAATACAGTTTCTGTGTGGCATTTACTCCTACTTTAAATGCATAAAAATAACTTTTTATCTTTCAAATACTGTAATAACTTTCATTTCATTTTTATTTTTCTTCAATGTTAACTTTGTTTGCGTATATAGTCAGATAATGAAGAATAAAACAAAAAAATATAATGTAAATACAGTCATATGAAAAAGTTTGGGAACCCCTCTCAGCCTGCATAATAATTTACTCTACTTTCAACAAAAAAGATAACAGTGGTATGTCTTTCCTTTCCTAAGAACATCTGAGTATTGGGGTATTTTCTGAACAAAGATTTTTAGTGAAGCAGTATTTATTTGTATGAAATTAAATCAAATGTGAAAAACTGGCTGTGCAAAAATTTGGGTTCCCTTGTCATTTTGCTGATTTGAATGCATGTAACTGCTCAAAACTGATTACTTGCAACACCAAATTGTTTGGATTAGCTTGTTATGCCTTGAACTTCATAGACAGGTGTGTCCAGTCATGAGAAAAGGTATTTAAGGTGGTCAATTGCAAGTTGTGCTTCCCTCTGACTTTCCTCTGAAGAGTGGCAGCATGGGATCCTCAAAGCAACTCTCAAAACATCTGAAAACAAAGATTGTTCAGTATCATGGTTTAGGGGAAGGCTACAAAAAGCTATCTCAGAGGTTTAAATTGTTTGTTTCAACTGTAAGGAATGTAATCAGGAAATGGAAGGCCACAGGCACATTTGCTGTTAAACCCAGGTCTGGCAGGCCAAGAAAAATACAGGAGTGGTATATGCGCAGGATTGTGAGAATGGTTATAGACAACCCACAGATCACCTCCAAAGACCTGCAAGAACATCTTACTGCAGATGGTGTATCTGTACATCGTTCTACAATTCAGCGCAATTTGCACAAAGGACATCTGTATGGCAGGGTGATGAGAAAGAAGCCCTTTCTGCAATCACACCACAAACAGAGTCACTTGTTGTATGCAAATGCTCATTTAGACAAGCCAGATTCATTTTGGAACAAAGTGCTTTGGACTGATGAGACAAAAATTGAGCTATTTGGTAATAACAAAAAGCGCTTTGCATGGCAAAAGAAGAACACCACATTCCAAGAAAAACACCTGCTACCTACTGTCAAATTTGGTGGAGGTTCTATCATGCTGTGGGGCTGTGTAGGTAGTTCAGGGACTGGGGCCCTTGTTAAAGTTGAGGGATGAATTCAACCCAATATCAACAAATTCTTCAGAATAATGTTCAAGCATCAAACACAAAGTTGAAGTTATGCAGGGGTTGGATATTCCAACAAGACAATGACCCAAAACACAGTTCGAAATCTACAAAGGCATTCATGCAGAGGGAGAAGTACAATGTTCTGGAATGGCCGTCACAGTCCCCTGACTTGAATATCATCAAAAGTCTAAGGGATGATTTGAAGCAGGCTGTCCATGCTCGGCAGCCATCAAATTTAACTGAATTTTGTATGGAAGAATGGTCAAAAATACCTTCATCCAGAATCCAGACACTCATCAAAGGCCATAGGAGGCGTCTAGAGGCTGTTACATTTGCAAAAGGAGGCTCAACTAAGTATTGATGTAATACCAATATGAATGGTCTGCCTGCTACTATAAGAGATGCCCCTTCAGTCTCAGCTTTTAAATCCCGGCTGAAGACTCACTACTTCAGTTTAGCATATCCTGACTAGAGCTGCTGATTAACTGCACATACTGCATCTCTGTTGTTAGTCATTAGCACTAAAACATAAGTAACATGATAGTTAGAACTGGATACTAACCCTCACCTATTCTGTTTCTCTTCTCGGTACTCAAATGTGGCACTTGGTGCCATGGCCCACCTGCCAAGTTGTTTTGCCTGCCTAAGGTAAAGTCATCCCTGATGGAGGATCGCAGGAATCGTGAGAAAGAGGGGTCCTTTCATCGGATTGGCTGGCCCAACACTGTTTCAGCCGTGGAATGGCCAAATGGAGGAGGCAGCTTGATGGATGAGGTCTCCAGGAGTCTAAAATTATCCAAATCTTATTATATGATATCATCTACTGTTAAATTCTGCTCCGTACTTCTAAAAAATTTTTATTTTTTATTTTTTATTGAGGATTTGTTCTGTTCTGTGTATTGTATTGTATTTACTCCCTTCTTTTGACACCCACTGCACGCCCAACCTACCTGGAAAGGGGTCTCTCTTTGAACTGCCTTTCCCAAGGTTTCTTGCATTTTTCCCTACTAGGTTTTTTTGGGAGTTTTTCCTTGTCTTCTTAGAGAGTCAAGGCTGGGGGGCTGTCAAGAGGCAGGGCATGTTAAAGCCCATTGCGGCACTTCCTGTGTGATTTTGGGCTATACAATAAATAAACTGTATTGTATTGTATTGTATCTCTGTTGGGGTGCCCAAATTTATGCACCTGTCTAATTTTGTTATGATGCATATTGCATATTTTCTGTTAATCCAATAAACTTAATGTTACTGCTGAAATACTACTGTTTCCATAAGGCATGTCATATATTAAAAGGAAGTTGCTACTTTGAAAGCTCAGCCAATGATAAACAAAAATCCAAAGAATTAAGAGGGGTTCCCAAACATTTTCATATAAATGTAGAGTCCTGCTATTCCCCTCAGTTACCTCGGCCAAAAAGTATAGACTCTAGAACAACGGTAAATCTTCCAACAAACAAGAAAGAAGTCAAATATCTACAAAAATGTACCATAGTCGCAGACTACACAACTCTGAAGAGAATGGTGGAAAGCAGCCAGAATAATTCCTGACTGACCTTGTGGTGCTTGATGCTACAAATCATGCTTCCATTATCAAAAGGGGTATTTTCATTACATTTAGCTTTATATATGAGCTCAAAGTATATGTGTCTATATCATGATTTGCCCTAATTCTTCCTGTAGAGCATTTCCCGTAGCACAGCTAAAGCCACAAAGGAAGGGTGCAAGTTCTCAAAGTGCCTCAAAAATGTCAGAAAAAGAAACAAGAATATTCTCACCATGACACTCCAGAAGATGACACAGAATCTAGGAGAGACATATAATAACCACACACAGGAAACACAAAAGCAAGGTCTGGACCAATGACCATGTTTCAATATCAAGGCTTACACAAACCTATACAATTAGACTGTTGATATTTGAATTACACAAAAGAAAAAAAACTGCCTAAGCAAGGTAGCCAGATTTAAAACAGAGAGTGGTTTCCTGTATTCTGTTTTGCCAAACACAATTCAGGTCTTCACAGAGGAGTCCTTTCTCTTGATATCCATAAATAGTCTAAAATACATTTAAAATAATGGTGAACTAAAGGTGTAGACACATGTATAAAAATTAATATAAAGAAAAACAAAGGATTGTTTTTAAAAACATTAAACAGTTGTAAATGTGTAAGTAAGTGATGAATGATCTCTAATAATAAATAACAGCAAAAGCTATTCAGCTCCTCTGGATGTCTCTACCACAGATTCTCGGCCCTAACCTATTCAGTACTGTGGCTTGCACACTTGTTCACTTAAAAACTTTGCACCACCCTTACAAATTTATGCAGGAGTTACATCAAGGAAAATTCTATTAAGGGTTTTCTCATAATCACATACAGCTACCAGGACCCCAATTTATACCTAAAGGTTGGGGAAAGTATCAAAGCTTTTAAATAAGGAATGATGTGGTAGCACTGTTCTTACTGCACAAGACCTCACTGTTACCCAAATGCTCTTAAAATATTTTTGGGACACATTTGGCAATGGCAGTACTTACCACCCTGTTTCCCATTATGTGTTATATTCATTTCTATTTGCCAACTAGGCAAAGACTTGATATATATACTTATACGCAGTATAAGAGACACATACAAATAGTACACACAAAGGCACACATAATAATTAAGATGCATGTTAAGGGTGTTCCTTTATTTCAATTGTAAATTAGCTTAGCCTGAAGTCAAAAGGAAGCCTTCAACCATAAAATGTTCAAATTTCCACACTAACTATTAGCTACACCAGAATTACTCAGAAGAAAAAAGACCACCAGTTTCCTATTATGTACTGCACATTAAGTGCTCTGTCATAAAGACATTTGTCCAAATTGTGTTTTACCATTATGGTGTATGTGAAAATAAAAACTGCTTTCCTTGACATTTTTATCCTCATATTTATACTTGTTGAGGCGCACTCTGTGGTAACATGAGGGCTGAACCAGCCATTCCTTCTCTTACACTGACACACCAAACATACCGTATACAATTTTGGCTGCATGTGACATACAAATATGATTGAAAGAATTAAATACATATGCTGTCTTTAAAATTTAAAAATTATGTTTTTGTCAACAAATACAATATTGATCTAGTGTCACAATTGCATTAGGTGCTTTGAATATATAATCGCATTGAGTCAGCTATTTAATAAATAACTTTGACCTAAAATTACAGCTTTGGACCAAAACTTGTTTTTGAGGAATACATTTTTATAAATTAAATATCATAAACTCTTGTCAAGGAATATATTTTGAACAATGTACATTTCACATCGTAGCCAAATATTTTATGGTGGGGCTAAAGTTGTGCTCTGTCGTTCCCTCCAATAACATAATGTATTTCAGTTAAATTAAAGGGTTACATGACATTTCAAGTGATCTTAAGAATTACACTCCCAAAGACTTACTAAAGTAACAAACATATAATAAGAGAATAATCAGATAACAGTCTATAAAAAATAATGCTTAGTTATATTCTTTAGCAGGTCTATTTTTTCAGCTGTTTCATTGCTCACATTATATTAGACTAGCTATGTGTGGTCTTCAGGACAAAAAACAACCCAAAGACCCCCCAGCAGTTTTACTACATTGGTGAACTTGCAGAGGCGTCAGCTAAGTGGGCTAGGACAGGTCGTATCTTGTCTGAGACAGACGTTTAGTTGAGTGCAGCTGTGGCACAACCTGAGCAAGACAGACTGGAACCTGTCTCAGGCAAACATATGGTAGCTCGTTTAAACATACAACGTGCATGTACCACAAAGCTGAGTTGCGCTGCTTGGGTTGCATGAGAAGTGAGGTGCATGCAAGTGCTGAAATAATTTCAAAGCGCATGTATGCACCATCTCACCAAGTGCATGTTACACTTGTATAAGCTTCTATATCTTCCATAGAATTCACACCAACTCCATTGGCTGTGGCTGAGCGTGAAAAGAGTGGACTGCACCACAAACACATAAACACACGCAGGTCTTTTGTTTATATATGTTTAATTAGATTATAATGGATTACATTTTTCTGGTGCATGATGACACAGTGGGTGAAATCTTTTTTAGTTCAAATTCCAGTGGAATTTTCATTATTTTCCTGTGTCTAGTTGGGGTTTCCCATCCAGGTACAGTATGTCTGTTTTCATGCCACATTAACAAAGATGGACAGGTTTGGTAACTGGAGATTCTGAACTGCCTCTGTGTATATGAAAGTATGGATGTCAGTATGCAATGTACTGACATCGTGTTTAAGGCTGCCTTGCACACTACCCATTATCCTGAAATGGATTGCGCAAGTTTGAGCATTTACTAAGCATAATGAAAAGAATGCTTGGCACTGATATCAGCCCATGGGGTACTGAGTGACATTTGAAAATTAACTTTCTTTTGTAACTTATCTACATAATTTCTTTTGAAGTTTTGACACCAAGTTTGTTGATTGACAAAGGCTATATTCAAAGTAAACAATCCCCTACATTCAGAAGATAATGAAATAACTTTTGGTTCTTTTCAAAGGTAATTTAAACCTATATAACTTCAAAAAACTTATGGTTCACACATGTCAGATGTAAAACCATTTACTTACCATTCAACAACCCATCTTCAGAAGCTGATTTAATGTTCACCAAATGGTGGACTACTCCTTGACATTGGCAAAAAATCAGTGATTGTAGCAGTCGAGATGCTCTAAATTAAGTACCAATTAAATATTTTCAGCAGAATATTAAAAACATTTCACTGTAGGTTACACACCTCTAAAACCCACATTAATATGAATGTCCAACAAGCAAGTAAGCATCAACTCAATCTTTGATCTTTAAAAAAATGCAGACCCTGCAAGGTTGTAATCTCCTCCCACTGTTGTATATTTTGTACATAAGTAAGTGCCAAAGATAATTGTGTGTAATGTACTAGTAACACCGTTGAAAGAATCCATCCATCCATTTTCCAACCCGCTGAATCCAAACACAGGGTCACGGGGGTCTGCTGGAGCCAATCCCAGCCAACACAGGGCACAAGGCAGGAACCAATCCTGGGCAGGGTGCCAACCCACCGCAGGACACACACAAACACACCCACACACCAAGCACACACTAGGGCCAATTTAGAATCGCCAATCCACCTAGCCTGCATGTCTTTGGACTGTGGGAGGAAATCGGAGCGCCCGGAGGAAACCCACGCAGACACGGGGAGAACATGCAAACTCCACGCAGGGAGGACCCGGGAAGCGAACCCAGGTCCCCAGGTCTCCCAACTGCGAGGCAGCAGCGCTACCCACTGCGCCACCGTGCCACCTAGTTGAAAGAATACTCCACCCAAAAAATATTTATTTTTATCTGATTTAATCTGTTAATTAGCCTGTGTTGTTTCTTTTAAAGGCTGATAAAAATTTTTAATCTCACATTTTTATGGAGAACTGACAAAATCAATTTCATGACCCAATATGCTTCAGTGGGGACAAATGCTAAACAGTCAGCAATATTAAAATATCCATGAAATAAATAAGCAATATACAAATTACTCAAGAATACAGTAAGTACAAAATTCCAAACATTAACATTCAAAACTAAGTTACATTAAGTCCTGCTCACCACTTAACACACCTACCCTACCTACTCTAGTTCAGAGAGCTATTTGAATAAACAAACCAGGACAAGGTTTTTTTTTATATATGAAAGTTAAGGAGAGTCCCAGTAGGTTTATTTAAGAACAGCATTAAAACGTTCTTGTAAGGTAGGTTTGATGGCATTTGTTTGCATCTAGGATCTTGTCACTGACAGATTACAGATAATTCTAATCTTCAAAATGCATTGGATATACAATTCTAAAATGAATTACACCATGATTTGCTCAGATTAAAGAATAATATCTGTCGTGTATGTCTCCATTCTTTATCCGATATTCCTTTCCCATCATTTCCTAAAATTATTTGAGAATGTATAGCCAGCAGTTAGTGACAGAGTCTGGAAATACTGCAGATATCCAAATTATTACCATACAGCACAGATCTAAAGAAGTATAAATATTAAATGACAAATGAAGAAATTAGGGAGGCCCCTTACAAAGTTTCTAATCAGTACACAGACAAAAGTAGTGCATTACTAGAAGATTATATTTGAAGTAGCATTTTTCAAAGATTGCATGCACATTGTCAATACACAGGTATCCACAGATTTGGATACCTAATGACTTCCATGAATTAAAATGTGATTTTTATGCATTGGAGCAACTGAGAACAGCATCTTTGCATTAAAGTGTTTCCGACATTGGTTATCTATACATATTAATAAAAGGCAAAGCCCTCACTGACCCACTGACTGACTGACTGACTGACTGACTGACTGACTGACTGACTGACTGACTCATCACTAATTCTCCAACTTCCCATGTAGGTGGAAGGCTGAAATTTGGCAGGCTCATTCCTTACAGCTTACTTACAAAAGTTAGGCAGGTTTCATTTCGAAATTCTACGCATAATGGTCATAACTCGAACATATTTTTTGTCCATATACTCTAATGGAGGAGGCGGAGTCACGTATCGCGTCATCACGCCTCCTACGTGATCACGTGAACTAAAAACAAGGAAGAGATTTACAGCACGAGTCAAACGCGGGAACGAAGGTAAATGACGTTAATTTTTGACTGTCTTTTAATACTGTGTAAGCATACATATTAACACATGTGCAATTAAACGTGTGCATTTATGGGGTGATTTCTCAGGCTTTAAAGCTCGCCTTTTATCAAACGCGGGAACAAAGGTAACTGACGTTGTTCACTGTCTTTTAATACTGTGTAGCCATACATATTTACACATGTCCAATTAAACGTGTGCATTTACGGGGTGATTTCTCAGGCTTAAAAGCTCGCCTTTTACTAAAAGGGTAAATGCAAAACTATTTTCAATCATTCTATGATCTGCTTCTCACAACTGAAGGCACCGTGGCTGATGTTACGTCACTTGCTGTCCAACCATAAGCTTTACCTGGTGGTTAACCGGACACTCACTTCACTCCCTTTCGGGAATCGAAGCTCTGAGATTTTCTTTTGTTCTTAATTAAAATTTAAAAGCAATACTTCACCGCTGCTAAGCCCCTCTAGCGCTGACGTCCGAGGTTCGATTACCGTAAGCAAGTGCAGTGAGTGTGTAATTACATTCATGGCATTCGTAGTCTGATTCACAATCTGATTGTATGGGTGGTTACCTACGAGGTAACGCTTATACTTGGCCACCAAGTCAGGTCGAAGTGATCACTCGAGTAAACGCAGCTTCACAAAAAAACAGATCCTTAACAAACTGTTATTAGTATATTTTCCCTCAATTTAAAAAGGTTTTCTTTTCTTCTTAATAAAAATTTAAAAGCGGTACTTCGCCGGTGCGAAGCGCGTGGATTTGACCGACTGACACATACAGACATATTCATGAGTGCAGGTACTTCGGAAAGAAAGCACCGTGTAAACCTAAAGTTTAAATTAAGTTCATAGACCTACAAAAGGTTGCCATTCATTTGAGGCAAGATTGCTTTTCTTCTGTACAACTATACGTTGCATTCTCAAGAGAGATATATATGTATATATATATGTATGTCTATATATAAATATGTAAGCTTATCAGTACTGCCTTACTTCTCTTTAAGAAAGGAAGATGTAATGATACTTGATTTAAACGATTCCATGTCTTCCTGGGTTTGCGTAGCTTATTGTCAATATCTTTACACCTGTTTTTAACACTTATTTACTGAAACGGGCTTTCACGAAAAAAGTTAGGGCTTTGCTACAGGATACACCCTCCACAAGTTAAGCAAGTAAAAATAAAATATATATTTCTGTTTTATTTAAACCTTTTAAGTTCGTATGCATAGCCCCATTTGGCTGTTTAATTTTTTTTTTTCTTTCTTCAGTAATATTTAATCTCCTTAAAGAAAAAGAACATATCCATTTTACTTTTTTTGTACCTCTTTAGTAATATTTTAGTGTAAAAGGATAACCAGTATTTAAACCTTTTATGTTACTTTATACATTTATTTTACACAATGTTGAAAAATTAATAAGAAAGCTACATATTTTGGCAGCTGCTGCTTTCATTTTCAATGAAATGAAAAAAGCTCTCCAAGACAAAACGTCAATGAAGAAGAAACAGTTTGCACTATCTAAAAAGGAGAAACCCTCATTTATAAAAGTTTGCTGCAGATGACTTAGCTTATTGTCAATATCTTTACACATTTTTTTAAGACTTATTGACTGAAACGGGCTTTCACGAAAAAAGTTACGGCTTTGCTACAGGATACACCCTCCACAAGTTAAAAATAAAATATATATTTCTGTTTTATTTAAACCTTTTAAGTTCGTATGCATAGCCCCATTTGGCTGTTTAATTTTTTTTTTCTTTCTTCAGTAATATTTAATCTCCTTAAAGAAAAAGAACATATCCATTTTACTTTTTTTGTATCTCTTTAGTAATATTTTAGTGTAAAAGAATAACCAGTATTTAAAGCTTTTATGTTACTTTATACATTTATTTTACACAATGTTGAAAAATTAATAAGAAAGCTACATATTTTGGCAGCTGCTGCTTTCATTTTCAATGAAATGAAAAAAGCTCTCCAAGAAAAAACGTCAATGAAGAAGAAACAGTTTGCACTATCTAAAAATCAGAAACCCTCACTTATAAAAGTTTGCTAAAGATGACTTAACTGAAAATAAATGAATAGTTCCTATGTGTATAATACATATTTATCTATTTTACTTATGCCTTTATTTCACCAACTTACAACATCTGAGGTACAATTTGTTACATTACTTTTGTTTTTTGCAGCACAGGCAGGTGAAGTGACTTCCTCAGGGTCACACAGTGGTGTCAGTACCAGGATTTGAACTGACAAGCTCCGGGTTTACTGAAATATTACTGAACAAAGAAAAAAAAACGAAAACGGGCAAATACGGCTATGCATACAGATGTCCATCCGTCCATTATCCAACCTGCTATATCCTAAATACAGGAGCCAATAAGTACATATGTTTATATACAGTATATACTGTGTATATATATATATATATATATATATATATATGTGAATGTATGTATGTATATATGTATGTCTATATATATATATATATGTAGATATGTAAATTTGTATATGTATATATATGTTTATGTGGATGTGTATATGTGTATATACGTATGTATATGTAGATATATGTATATGTATATATATGTTTATGTGTGTCTGTGTGTGTATATTATATATATATAAAAGACAGCAAAACTCATAACAATGACAACACAATTACATTGACAATCATGTTACGTTATTTTTAAAATGTTTCCTTTTTTTTTTTCATAACCTCTTTAACACACTACTTCTCCGCTGCGAAACGCGGGTATTTTGCTATTTATCTATATATATATAAACGAGAGTTGGTATCCGAGAGACTGTGTTTGTGTGTTTGTGGAGGGATGGAGAGTTAAGGCGGGTGTTGGAGTCACGTGATCATCTCCCCTCCCATTCACCTCATTTCATTCACTTCATTTCGCTCCGAGCTGAGCTCCGCAGCTGGCACGGTCTTGCCGTTCTTTTCCCTTAGTGTTTAGTCCTTTCTCCTTTACTGACTTACTGTTTAGTAGACGCGCTACTTACTGAATAGTATTTTTTCCTTTAGTGTTTCTATTTAGTGTTTCTTAGTGTTTAGTAGACGTGGTGTGCGAAAGGAGAGTTGGGATCCGAGAGACTGTCTTTGTGTGTTTGTGGAGGGATGGAGAGTTAAGGGGGGTGGGGGAGTCACGTGATCATCTCCCCTCCCTTTCACCTCATTTCATTCACTTCATTTCGCTTCGAGCTGAGCTCCGCAGCTGACGCGGTCTTGCCGTTCTTGATTTGCTTTTCACATGGCCAACTATACGTTGCATGCTCAAGAGTAAGCTCAGCGCACAGCTTGGTCATATTACAACCGGAGGGGCGAACTGACAACATGGTATACAAAGACATCCTTAACAAATAATTATTGGTACATTTTCCCTCAGTTTATTATTTAAAATTTTAAAGCAGTACTTCGCCGCTGCGAAGCGCGGGTATTTTGCTAGTACTGTATAATTTAAGGAAACCATGCACCACTGGAATGATAGTCAAATAGCAATAGTTATTAATGACTAAAGAATTGAATAAAGAATACTAAGAGCAGTTTGAGTAAGATTTCTTAAACATGGCTAACCAACAAAGTACTGTTCCATTGTTGTGGTATTCCCTCTGTAGCCTCAAAAATATATTTACAACCCAGTAGTAAAAGTGAAAGTCAGATAATGCCGTACCAGTTTCTTGCCTTTGCCTCTGACTTTTTGTGTTCCAGAGGAATGAGATTACAACTGAGTCTACCTTTTAAAAAAGATTTAAGAATAGATATATAGGGAAACTCTGAAGAAATAAAAACTTTGGAAGGTAATTTATTTTGATGTGTACATTTTAAGATCATGTCTGATGCTTTGTAATGTAATGTAATTAAAACTACAGTTAGGTCCATAAATATTTGGACAGAGACAAGTTTTTTCTAATTTTGGTTGTGTACATTTCCACAATTAATTTTAAATCAAACAGCTCAGATGCAGTTGAAGTGCAGACTTTCAGCTTTAATTCAGTGGGGTGAACAAAACGATTGCATAAAAATGTGAGGCAACAAAAGCATTTTTTAACACAATCCCTTCATTTCAGGGGCTCAAAAGTAATTTGACAATTGACTCAAAGGCTACTTCATGGGCAGATGTGGGCAAGTCCGTCGTTATGCCATTATCAATTAAGCAGATAAAAGGCCTGGAGTTGATTTGAGGTGTGGTGCTTGCATGTGGAAGATTTTGCTGTGAACAGACAACATGCGGTCAAAGGAGCTCTCCATGCAGGTGAAAGAAGCCATCCTTATGCTGCGAAAACAGAAAAAAACATTCGAGAAATTGTTACAATATTACGAGTGGCAAACTCTACAGTTTGGTACATCCTGAGAAAGAAAGCAAGCACTGGACGTCCACGGAAGACAACAGTGGTGGATGATTGTAGAATCATTTACATGGTGAAGAGAAACCCCTTCACAACAGCCAACCAAGTGAACAACACTCTTCAGGGGGTAGGCATATCGATATCCAAGTCTACCATAAAGAGAAGACTGCATGAAAGTAAATACAGAGGGTGCACTGCAAGGTGCAAGCCACTCATAAGCCTCAAGAATAGAAAGGCTAGATTAGACTTTGCTAAAGAACATCTAAAAAAGCCAGCACAGTTCTGGAAAAACATTTTTTGGACAGATGAAACCAAGATCAACCTCTACCAGAATGATGGCAAGAAAAAGGTATGGAGAAGGCGTGGAACAGCTCATTATCCAAAGCATACCACATCATCTGTAAAACACGGTGGAGGCAGTGTGATGGCTTGGGCGTGCATGGCTGCCAGTGGCACTGGGACACTAGCGTTTATTGATGATGTGACACAGGACAGAAGCAGCCGAATGAATTCTGAGGTGTTCAGAGACATACTGTCTGCTCAAATCCAGCTAAATGCAGTCAAATTGATTGGGCGGTGTTTCATGATACAGATGGACAATGACCCAAAACATACAGCCAAAGCAACCCAGGAGTTTATTAAAGCTAAGAAGTGGAAAATTCTTGAATGGCCAAGTCAGTCACCTGATCTTAACCCAATTGAGCATGCATTTCACTTGTTGAAGACTAAACTTCAGACAGAAAGGCCCACAAACAAACAGCAACTGAAAGCCACTGCAGTAAAGGCCTGGCAGAGCATTAAAAACGAGGAAACCCAGCATCTGGTGATGTCCATGAGTTCAAGACTTCAGGCTGTCATTGCCAGCAAAGGGTTTTCAACCAAGTATTAGAAATTAACATTTTATTTCCAGTTATTTAATTTGTCCAATTACTTTTGAGCCCCTGAAAAGAGGGAATTGTGTTAAAAAATGCTTTAGTTGCCTCACATTTTTATGCAGTCGTTTTGTTCACCCCACTGAATTAAAGCTGAAAGTTTGCACTTCAACTGTATCTGAGTTGCTTCATTTAAAATTCATTGTGGTAATGTACAGAAACCAAAATTAGAAAAAAGTTGTCTCTGTCCAAATATTTATGGACCTAACTGTATACCATCTGTATATCTGAACTGAGACAATAAGCAAAAAGTAATCAAATTTAGTTTACTGTGCAAGATGATTCACTGGGAGAACACTTATTCAAGTTAACCTTGAACACAAAAATCTTACGAAATTCGTCTAGTTGATTTTACAACGGTAGCAATAATGAATTTTGACCAATTCCTTCCCTTATGATCACCTTTATTTCTGTATGATTCTGGAAACTGACAGCCAAGAGTTCAATAGCAACTGGCAAAACAATTAGTAATAATGGATATGCTTATTTGGTTCCGAGTTCTAGTATGAAATAATCACAATTTATATTGCTTATACTCACATAGACTTCTGGGTTAGGAAATATGAATTCAATCCAAGCATATACATTGGGCTTGAATACAAATTTGCATTGTTTATTAAAGTGATTTTCTACTTTGGTTCTGTTGAAAAACGTTTTCAGCATGCAAAGATGTCAGAGCCTCTGGAAGCATATACCTTAGAGGTTTATATGCCATTAAACATTTTCTGAAAATTCCACAACAGATGTCTATCTTTAAGAAATACAGTTTGATCTTGTAAAACTGTTCTTTTAGATAAAAGCTTTACTAGGATCTTAATGGCATTATTCAACAGTGAGAGAGATGAATTGATTTTGCAATCCCACAGGCTTTATTTCGTTTTGGTTAATTGTTATTTCACTACATAGCTTGAATTAACCGAGCTAATTTAACAGATGGACTTAACAGATTTTATATTATTGTGCTGTGACCTTTAGCTTTCCCTCTTTTCTACATTTTATTTACAAAGAGCCTTAATGGTTTATTGACCTTTTCTAGGAATAGTATAAAAAACCTACAACAATTCCACTTTATCAAGTACTTTCTTGACAAGAGTCTCACCTTCATTGTACTTTGATTTGTTTATATTATTGTAGTATTCCTTAAACATCCATTTTCTCAAATACTACCTTAGTAGTGGCATTCTCTGCAACTATTACTAAATCATCTCAAGTCAGGTTGGGGAGAATGCACTGGTAGAGCGCGTTACCACACCTACCACATGACGAAACAGCTCAGGATCCCAGTTGGTGACCCCCCAGCCAGACCAGCAGTCCAGTCCAACCCTCCAGAAATGACCACCTATCTGCTGCAGCCAGGTGTTACATGGGCGTCCTCTTGACCTGGTCCAGCTACTTAGGTACTCAGCAATGAGGATCTTGCGAGCGGGATTACTCTCAGGGAATCACATCACATGGCCATAGTGCTGTAGCTGATGCTGCCTCACAATGCAGGTAATGTGCATCATTTGGGACTCCAGGAGCAACCACAAGTTCGACACAAAGTCAACTAGCGGTAGCCAAGGATTCGCTGAAGAGACACAGTACAGAGGAAGTCCAATTTTCATCTCAGATCACTGGATAGCATCCGTGTCTTGCAACCATATAGCAAAACAGGAAGCACCAGGACTCTAAATACTTGGACCTTCGTCTTTTTGCAGAGATATCGGGAGCGCCACCCACCCCTTTCCAGTGACCTCATGACCATCCATGCTCTCCCAGTCCATTTACTACCTTCACAGGATGACTCAAAAGAGACATGAATGTCACTGCTGAGTTAAGTAAACCTCTCAACAAGGTCGATATTCCCTCCATAGACAGACACACTGCTGATAGCCGTGCCCAAGAGATCATTAAAGGCCTGGACTCAGTTGATCAAGATGCCCTGCAGGACATCCTGAGATTTCACAGGATCCCTATGAAGTTGCTAGATTTCATGGCTGGCCTGTACACTTGTGAATTTCCCCTTGGGATTAATAAAGTATCTCTCTACAGTATCTATCTATCTATCTATCTATCTATCTATCTATCTATCTATCTATCTATCTATCTAGTACTGTGAGGGCTATGCAGAGTGGAGGCAGAACTTCTGTGTTTTTCCTAAGGGGTGTGTTCTTGCTACTACCTTGTTCAATGCTTGCGTGGATGGGTGTTGGGCAGGGTCTTGGAGTCCTGCAGCTATGGGGCACCTGTTGGTGAATCGAGATTCATTGATCTTGACTTTGCCAACGATGCTATTATCTTTGCAGAGTCAATGGAGGCTCTGATCAGAGACTGAGTGAGGAGTCTGAGTTTCTGGGTTTGTGAGTGTCCTGGATAAAAACCAAGATCCAGGCCTTTACTATATCAAATGTATAAATGTCATCCCCTTCTGACCAATTTTATTTAAAAGACGGTGTAGAGCTTAGAAGAATGCAGCTGGGGAAAGCACATCCCCATGTTTCACTCCAGCATTAAATTCAAAGCATTGTTTATCATGTTTCCTAACCTCACCTTTGCTTTGGAATCTTTCATGTTGATTTTGATTATTTTAATTTCAGTGGGATTTCTACTTCTCTTTGTTTTGGTTCACAGTAGATGTTGTTCTATATTCAAAAAAACTCTTTATTCTCCTAAAGACAAGTATTTGGTATCATACTTTTCTTAGGATTAAACCCATATTAATACTATCCCAGATAATTGCCTCAGTAATTTAACATATCATTGTGTTTATAACAAAGTCAAGCTAATCATCATAATAAAATTTCCCAGTTTTCCCTGATATGCTCAAAGTAATTCTTTCTCTACAAAAATTTTTATTGCTGAAGTATGCAAAATTTTCTTTTTGTCTGTCACCAATAGCCTGTGATATGACACTATGTCCTGGGTATGACGTTAAACTGCATCCAGTCCTGCAAGCGGTCATCCAACTTACTGGGAAATCATGGGGGTTGGTGACAGGATTGGCACTCCAGCCACCATAAAAAAAACTTCATGCAGCTCTGAGACGACAGACAGGACTCCTTACTACTTTCTGCAGGAGTAGCTCTGCTGCAGCCGCCCATAGGAAGACTGCTCGTATTAAGTAGGGGATGAAGGAAAGCCCTCAGGAGCCCCATCCCTGGGACAGTCAAAACAGACATTTTATTCACAACTTTGCTCAGTGCTTGATGGGTGCCCGCGAGGTGACACTCCTCTGGTCATGGGTTACTTCAAAACAGCCACTGGCACTGACAGGGCTGGCTATGAGGATTGTCTCGGTCCCCATGCATCTGGTGACTGTGGTGACAGTGGCTCCATGTTCCTTGAATTTGCAAAAGGTCAGGGGCTACGAATTGCTGGATCCTGGTTCCAGCTCCCTGAGCTGCATTGTTGGATTCCATTACTGGTGCTGTAATGAAGGAGATCGATCACATCCTCATAGGCAGACACTGGAGGCTCTTACAAAACTGCAGGGTCTACAGAAGTGCCCAGTTTGTGAATTCTGACCACTGACTTCTTGTTGCTACTCTGAAGATTCAGATTCGGTCTAGTAGGTTACCACCTACTAGGAAAATGAGGCTGGACTTGGCCCAAGATCTCCAAGATCAAACTGTTTCTCATTAGTTTGCACGTAGTTTGTGTGAGGAACTTATAGATTTGAGAGCGACTGCCATTCCTAATGTGATGTGGGAGACTTTCTGTGACAAGACCCTGAAGGTTGCTGAGGGTTGTGTTGGTGTTACCCGTGTTCCCAGAAGAGAGGTGTTGCATCCCACAGGACACACTGGATATCATCGAGAGGAGTTGTAGTGCACGGCTTGATGGCAACTCTGGTCTGTAGCGGGAACTGAGAAGGATGGCTGCAAGGGCTCTGAGGGCAGATAAGGAGGCATTTGTTAGAGGAATCTATGAGCAAGTGAAACACCATCTATGGTCTAGTGACCACATCCTGCTTACAGAGGAATCAAAGCATTACACATATCCATATCTATTTCCCTGAGAGTCGCAGTCAGGGCAACTCATGGAACAGTCCTTACGGATGACACTGCAGTTGTGACTTGCTGAGCTGGCTACTTTGAGCAGCTGTTTAAAGGTGATCCTCCAGCTAGGATGTTGGATATCTCTGGGTCCATGGTTCTTGAGACTGATCCTCCAATTATCTGTGAACCACCCAATCTCACTGAGATTGCAAAGGTAGTGAACCAGCTGAGGGTAGGGGAGGCTGCATGGATCTGTGGTATCCGGGGTGAACTTGTCCAGACTGGTGGTAAGGCTGTCCTCCTGGCATTGCAAGCAATCTTTGCTTCCATTTAGGAAACTGGCATCATCCCAACTGACTGGAAAACGTGACTTGTTGTTCCTATCTGGAAAGGGAAGGGTGATTGCCTGGATTACGGCAATTACAGGGGGATAACGCTGCTCTCGGAGCTGGGTAAGATCCTTGCTAGGGTCATCCTCAAAATGATCCGTGATCACTTGCTCACCTACCAGCGACCAGAGCAGTCTGGGTTTACGCCTAAGGGTCCCAAGGGTGATCCGGCTCGCAGGATCCTTATTGTTAAGGACCCAAGTAACTGGACCAGGCTAAGGGGACACTCACATAACACCTGGCTGCGGCAGATAGAGGGTCATTTCCGGAGGGTGGGACTGGACTGCATGTCTGCCTGGGGATCTGCCAACCAGATCCTGAGCTGTATCATTGTGTGGTGGGTGCGGCAACATGCTGTTCCAGTACATGCTCCCAAACCTGACCTGATCTGACTGCTACCCTGTTTCTATCTCAGGACTGATATGGAAGGCCCTTCAACCCTGCAGGGTTCTATGCATACAGTACCTTTGCTCATGTGTCCGCCTGTGGCCTTAAAAGCTAGAGCCCTTTTAGGTAACCCATTTACAATATAATGGATGTACAAACTAGTATAACTCACTATACTGAGTAGTCATAATTAATATCATGAATCATGACGATTACTTATGTAAAATATGTTTAGCGCTTGGCTCATTGAACAAAAATTGTGAATTTATGAATATTCATTTACATTTGATGTTAAGGTATCTTTAAATACTGTCCTTTGATGGCTGTACTATACAACAAAATAGTAAGTTGGAATGTCTACATTTTGTGTTCTGTGAGCAGAATACATTGTGAAATACAGTGTTTTTCTCTAACACAAGATACACTAGAAGCCACCTCTTTCTGTTTCAGCTGTTGCTCTGATCTTGTACGTCTTTCTACATTTGGTTCCAGTGATCTGTTGTTACTTGTGTCCACTGCCTTCACAGTCACACTGTCAGCTCCCACACTCTGCACTTACTTTCACCAATTGTGAGCCATGAAAACCTGAATTCCATCAGAGACTTGCCACAAAGGAGTGGGTCTTGTAAAACCTGCTTTTAACTGTTCGATCATCTCTCTCTCAAACCCACTGTATCAGCTGCTTTTATAGCCAGCTTCTCAGGATGGCCTCCTCCCCTTCTGACAGTCCATGGACACATTTGCATCATCTCTCTCTCAGATTTATGTGGACATCCAGAATCTTCATACCACAAAAACCTACTGTAGTGGATTGGTATCCCTATAGAGTAGAATTCTAAAATAATCATGGTCTTTATTACCTTTCACTCTTGTCCAATCTGATTTCAATTCTTAGTCTTACAACAACTGACTCTATATTTTTAAACTGCACTTGATTTCACTCTTTAACATTTACTGCCTAAGAAAATCTGTTCCTTGTAAAACCATTCCACATTTTCTCTCCTATAACATCCTCTAAGAGTGCTGTCTCAATATATTTACCTCCATTTCTCCTCTACAGGTTTACCTCTTTTTCCTCTTATGCCAGTTTATTCTCTTCTTTAAAGAACACTCCTACATTTCTTCCATTCTTTTTAGTGTTCCCTTTTAAACTTTTTTTTTCCTTCCTCTGTAATGTGGCCAGCATCTCACCAGCTACAGTCTTTACCAAGTAGCAAACAAAGTAGCACTACTGTTAATGGCCAAGATGGAGTGACAAGCATAAACCAAAGTATGATCAATTCTTTGGTAGGTAATGCAAGTAGTTTTAATCGCTACATTATTTTTGGTAGCAAACTGGCCATGTAAAATTAAAGCTCCTCTCTAAAAATACTTCTCATATTTTCTGTGGATATTATTCTCTAACTACTTTCGCATTAATATACAAATGGAATTATAAGACCACCCAAAGGGACTAGGTTATAATACAAGGAGAAAAACGATGGCTCTTTATGACCCTGTATCAACTACAAGGCACTACATAAAATCATGGTAAAGAAAAACAAACCTGTTTAAGATGATATCCTTATGTAGTTATTTTTTTGCCAGAATACAAGAAGAATTATATGGAGGACCTGTCTGGTATGTTATTCCATGACTGCTAGTTCCTACTTGTAGCACTTACTGTAACTGGTGTCTTGCAATATAAACTTACCACATCGAATCTGCACACTCTATCTCTCATCAGCTTTTAAAACTAACTATAGCATTCACATCTTTGATTTGTTTTAAAATTTTGTTGTGTATTGTTTTTTTAACTTTGTAGGTTCCCTGATAATCACGCAAATTCATTTTTACAGGATTTGTAAGTTACTGTGAATAAAAGCACCTAATAAATATTATAATGAGGAGGAAATACAAATTACTACAGTGTGACATTTAGTTGATTCGTTTACTTCTTTTCTAAAACACAGATTTACAATGCCTCAATTTATATAAAAGAGAGAGATGGACAGACAGCATGTGTCTTTTGGGCTCAAGGGCCAAAACGCTGCTTAATCACTTAGCTTGGGCTTTTAAAACAATATCTGCATTTAGCGTGTTTAAGCAATCAAATATGCATTACAGGTAGTGCAAAATGTGTCCAGTTCCACTTTCTCTGTGATTGCCTTATTCTGGAAACACAGAGAATCCCTTTTTTGTGAATGGATGTGTTTTCAAGTCTGACTTTTGTCCTAAGGAAGCACTTTTCATTTTAAATAAAAGTTTAAAAGTCATAAGCACATCATGCTTTGCAGATGCATTGTGAGCAAAAAAAAGTTAAAATTTTGATAATAATAAAATATAAAGAGAACAAAAAGTACAAATACAAGTATACTGTATATGTAGCATTTATAACTTTTATCCTATGTTTAAATATATTTGAATATTTACTTACTTTAAATATTAATATTTCAACTTTAATTTTGGTTAATTTTTCAGCCCTAATGCATACTAACATCCTAGCACAATATCCAGATGATTCTGCTTCTTCAAGACAGCAGTGCTAACCACTACATAAATTATATTTCCAAGGCAATGCCTGCAAGTATAAGGGATTCCTCAATAAAATCAACATGTAAATTTGGACTCAAGCCTTTAGTACATGTCTGTCATTTATTTTATTTTTTAAACACTGCCACTATAACCAAACTGAAACACAATTTGATATTTAATGGAACAAGACATCAGAGTAATCTGGAATATCTAGGATTAGTAATGACAGTCGTAAACGCTTTATAACATTGTAGTACTCCTGAGATACAACACAGTAGTATTCCTGGGAAAAGAAGTGCTACAAATGAGCCTAGGTCAAACAGAATATGAATTTGATTATTCCAAAGCACCACTGATAACCTAGAGGTTTACTTTCTCCATTGCTGTTAAGAAGTATTTTATTTGCCTTTTCCTTCGTGCCCACTAGATTGATTTTCCATTTTTCACCTGTTAGCATTATTTCTATTACTATATTTATATCCTCTTACTCTTTAATCTATGTATGTACAAGTTGCACATTTATTGTTTATTTACAGTTGCACATGTGTTCTTTACTACTCCTGATTTTACAAATCTTTCAAAGATTAATAATAGACTAGTATATGCTGGATAAAGGCTGTTTAAATGAAGTAATGTGAATCTGCTGGAAAAATAACACTATTGATGGCAAAGAAATATAAAGGCTGGATGACTTGACAAGCACATATAAGAACAATTTGAAGTTGCAACACCTTCACAATATTTCAGATTAAAGCTCTTTGATAATTCAATAGCATTTCACTGGAGTAAAAATGTTGCCCTTTTAGGAAAATGACCTTCAAAAGAGCATAGCAAAAACATCTTGGATCCAGTGAACAGCTTCAATGTGACTTGTTGTCCTGTTACTAAATTATTTCTATAAATTGCAATGAGGCAGTAAATCTTACCATCTTCACCACCATGTAATTTTGCATTACTTAATGGTTTCAAAACAGCCCTGGCCTAGTTCCTCTTCCCACATTAGCAAACAGTTTATTTTAACAAAAAAATAAAAGAAAGAAAAACAAGCAAGGAAAACTCTTCCACTAAAACTAGACCGTTCTTTCTTAACCTTGTTGCTTTTACACATATTCTTGTGCATTTCACATATCAAATTAAGATGGTGTGTTTTCATAAAGATACTGAATAAAATTAATACTTCTGGATTATTATAAACTACATTTAGTCAATTTGCCCAAACAATCTACTGATCCAAGTCAAAAGTAAAACAAACTCCTTCAAAGTAGCTGTTGTGGAACCATAAATCAAAACATCAAATCTAGAACCTGAAATTTATAAGGCTTAATCTCAAACATTGTAGTAACAACCTTATTTAAAACAGTAAATATTTAATTCTTATGATCTCTGAGTAACTTTGCATTATGAGAAATAGTTATAGCTGTCAGGCAGAAAGGACATAGTTTTCATGTCAAATCTATGGAGTATGAAGAATGGAGTACAACGGTCTTTAATCGATATAACCTTTCAGGAGCATGAAAAAAACTTAATTAAACATTGGAAACCAATACAGAGGTAACTATATTTTTATAAGTATCAACTGAACAAATTGCTT